>NC_084914.1:5862754-6060149 GCF_949316345.1 Pungitius pungitius
AAAAGTCATTTGAATGAGTTCAAGCATGACAATGAGTCTGTGAGCTAAGATACTAAGCATCAATGTGTACATTGAGTTTGTGTGTAAACATCCCCATTTAGTTATCAGTTAGAAAACATACTGCTATTACCTCTCTCTATTCATCCTTTTCTGTGTTAGTAACCAACGATCTAACTGTGTTACCGCAACACAATTGATGCGAGACACGGCACACACAGTTATTCCGTTGTAACCTACAAATTATTAAGTATTGTACTGTATCGCCTTTCCCAGTAAGTGTTGCATTCAGAATGTATAAAGCTTGGTAACGCAATATTCAGCTGAATCAAACTGACATTCTTGTAAACTACGGAGAGCAGAGAAAAAACTAAACGAAACAGAAATTGTATGTAAGAAATATTTCCAGCGCTGACTGCCCCGGTGAAAAAGACACCTTCAGCTCACATGCTGACAAAACCACCTTCCCTTTGGTGGCTTTGGCCAATTAACTGTCACAATAACTAGGTTTTGAAGCATGAATCAAACGTTCTGGGTGAAAAATCACACAATTTGAACATTTCCCTTACAGTGCAAGATATGGCTGAGACTAATTCAAGCTAGAAAAAAATGTACCTTTGAGCCGGAGGGGAAACGCATGTATCATTCTATATGCATGTATCATTCTATACTGAGAGCACGTCTAGTCTAATCCCATCAACCGGGCCATTTCAATGCAGCAACCAGAGCTAGGCTTTCTTAAAAATAAGGTACCATTGATCCAACCAAATCCAATACTGAGTGGAGTATTCCCCACAGAAACATTTGAAATGACTCATGGGAATTCATTTTGTTATTGGTATACATCATCATAATCTTACTTCTGCGACGTCTGACACTCAAGAATGCTTGATGGGTCTGAAGTCTTTGCACTGCTGGAATCCCATCGCTTGTTGCTTGTTGAGGGGGTTGCACACTTGCTTGCCGCGATATGCGAGAGGCGAGCCGGGTGACACCTCGGGCCGCCCCCCCCAAAAAACCCAGAGCATGTTAGCGAGCAGCTGGAGGCCGGCACGTCTTCCCTTCAGAGAAGCGGAGCAACACGCCGACCTCTCGGGAAGCTGTGCTACATTTTACAACATGATGGATGGCACCACTCATTTTGAACCGTAACAGCAGATCACTTCCTCGGTATTTGAGAGGAGATGAAAGTGTCCTTTTTGGACCGAGGCTGAAATTAACACTCTAATGAGGTGATAAATGTGAACCATTCCCGGGCCAATTGACACATTAAGATGATGTCCAGCCTTTTTTACTTCAACGGACAAATTACACGATGCCATTGAGAGTTTAATTGATGGATAAACGGTTGACTTATAGTTGGTGCAGGCTTATTCAAATTGTAACAACAGGACGATTTAGACTGAAAATGTCATTCATAATGATACAATCAGAGTATGCAGGGTGTCTAATAAAAAGCTTTAAAGTAAGGAAACGTATGACTGCTGGTTTCAGCGGTCAAAGAGAGCCTCCCATTCAGTAATAGACTGGAGTGGACGCATGTTTTTCTTTTGTTGGTTAGAAAACGTTTTGATTGACATATCTAAAAGCCTCTTGACATTTATTAGGTACGGCATGCCAAAAAAGTCCATATATTTCCTTTTTCCTTATGTTATCTTGCTTCGTCTTGACAAGGTTTGGACTTTTTATTTGGTGGAGAGGAGAGCTGAGATTTCTGTGCAATTGGCATGTTTTTAAACTCTCTCCGAGGCTCCAGCACGGCGGGTTCATATTTCAGATTGCAAATCCGTAATTAGCTGACATAACATGACGATTGCTCCGTGGCTCGATCTTTAACAGGATGAGGTTTAATGTCTAATTTACTCGGAAACTGTGAATCGTCAATTGTTGGGGCACACTGTAAAACTGGAAAAAGGAAATCTCATTGTCAGACGGAATGAGAACAAAAATCATTAGAATGAATCGGAGCAGGAAAATAATAGTCGTTTTCTTTTTTTGAAGCTTTTCTGTGGTTAAGTGAGCACTCGTCTGCTCCCCAGAAGGCAGACGCAAATGAAAAAAAATGTCTAAGAATCAATTATCTATCAATTAAATTGTATTACGGAAAGCAATAGATCTGAATACGTCCTTTAGAGGCCTCCAGGAGACAACAAACAGAGTGTTACCAACCAATGCCGGGGCCATGTTAACACGGTTTAGCACAGATGAACCACTGCCACATTCATCAATTAAAACTTCCAAGCAGCCATTCGTCATTCTCTGTTGCTGTTACATCCATCTCTCTATTCTGTGGGCAGTGCTATGCAGGTGTTGCATGACACTGTTAACGGATAGGAGTTTTCCTGTATTCGTCCGTATTAATCACCTGACTTGTGATTAGGCCTGCGCAGCCTGCGCTGAGCGTGTTACTCTCATATATCATGCTATTTGTGTCTGTCATGTTCTGAGAGGTTCATTATTTCCAACATGGGCCATTGGCAGCCGACAAGGTAGTCATTGACCTCTGTCTAATCTACTTTTGATTGAGGGTGACACATTTGGATGTGGAGAGACGACTCGCTAATGTTTAGTTGCACTTGGAGAATATTGATTCAGAGTGTTAGCATGCACTGTAAAATAAAGTCCCCTATCTGGATTTATGTGTGCGTGTGTGTAACTGCTTGACTAAGCATTTACTCATCCGTGTCTGATCCACTTTTCATTGAGGTTAACCTGCTGGGATGGTGAAAACCACAGGGACTCGATTGCTGAAGCTGCTGTAGTATCCCGAGGAAGGAGATCCCATCTTCAAAAACTCCCCCGGCTCCAGAAATAACAAACCTCTCGCTTTCACTGGCATGCATTTGATTTTGAAACAAGAATAGTAGGGAAGTGGGGATATTCTGACATCATTAACCATCTTATTTTTAGCCACAATACGTGGAAAGATACCATTTAAAATGTATATACCTGAACCAAGAAACAATACCCTCTGCAGGTTATGCAGTGGTCACAAATCACACAACATGACTTCTGCAGCCTGGGGAACAGAAGCCAGACAGCCACAGATGTCAAGTCAATCCTCAGAGCAAATCCAGTTCATGGATTGTGTAATCAATGCAAACTTGATAAGCCGCAATGTTACAATATTACATTTCATAAAACAAAGCCGAACGTTTAGAGTCAAACAAACAATATGCTTTTGTTGAAAAGCATACATTGCATACATTAATGGTGAGAAGTACTAATAACAATAAATACAATTATACAATTAGAATAAAATTAAATGTTAAAATAAAGCTCCCTTTTCCTTTAAAGCCTTTGCTCATGAACAAAAAAGGATTCATCTCCACCGTTCTGTCTCATATACTCAATATCTAGCTAGTCTAGATGAATTGATCAATCAATTAAATCCCTTTGAATGTAAATTGCATGTACATATTTCTAGATGTGAAATGTTTGTCACTTAGTAGGGAAATATAGTAAACTGCGCAAATGTGGATGTCTTCTTTATGTAAACGTGTTTACGTGATTAGTTGTAAATAGATTAGATCTGCTAAGTTGCGTGTTTACTTCACTCAATTAGTCAACAACAAGATGTCTGTAAGGTTGAGGTTTTCAATCGATCTTGGAGACAGTGTACCATTTTAGTTTAATTTAGTATATTTCAATATGTAAAATAACATATTGTGCTTCATCCATACCACGTTTTAATAAATAATGCCTGTCTAGAAACTTAGGTGATCACATGCTGAGGGAACTTTTAAATAGTTTTGATAGAGCAGACTTTTATGTAGAAGAGAACTGTCTTTAGCTGTTTTTTTTCTCCTGCCAATCCTAAAAAAACATGATCCTTTTTTTTAGAGCTACTGTTACCGGCTCACGTAAACACCTATAGAGTTCTCTGTTCCCCCTCTATACCACCCCTTATATTTATGGCACCTGGATATTTCCCCCACCCCACCAACACAAACAGATGCCTGTACACACAAAACACCCACACACACGCACATTCCAACACAAATACACATATCTGTAAACAATGCAATGAAACCGAGGCGTCCTTGTCAATGGTTTCCTGTAGTTTTTCTGATTCGAGCTCCCCGTTCATGTAGCCGTTCTCATTCTGAAACTCTGCAGGCTGTCTTCATTTGGGTGTGTGTTGGGTGGGCTTGCGTGGCTTTATTTATGATGAGGCAAACCAGCAGCAAGTGAAAGCCACCAAACAGACGTGACAACAGGCCCTCGTACCAAAGCGAAGCAATAAAACATAGTCCCTGAGAATTCTGTGACGCCTCGTGACACCTCTTTTCGCTTTAAACATAAAAGATTGCATCTTCCCGAGGAGTTGCCTCGGAGGGGACGAAAAGGGGAAGCTTCAGAATTGGGAGTCCTACGGGAGCGTGCCAGCAAATCTCACCCAAATGTTGGTTCAAATTAGCTGCATTTAATTCATCAGAAAACGAAAGCCGTGTGAATCCTGATAAATATGTCTACAGATGAACAAGGACACCTGTGCCCCCCCCCCCCCCCATCTGGTGGAAGCATTGTCTCCCGCGACAACAAAGCGTGACATCGCCACTAATAACGACAGCCGTCTCTTGGATGTATACAAGTCTGATGAATTCATATTACGATGCAAAGATCGCTTCCTCGTTATCATCCACCAGTGAATCCTCTTTGTTTGTCGGGATTAACAATAATCCTCAGAGTGTGAATAGTGCCTGACAGACGGATTCACTTGGGATGTTTCATGCTATGGAAAATGAATAAAGCATGAATGCAAAGTGTTTGGCTGCAGAACAGCGGCTTTGTGGAGAAGACAGGGAAGGGCGGGCGGACATGTTGGCTGGTGGATGGGTGAGAAGTGGGATGGAGGGCTGGGTGGAGGCCAAAGGGTCGTCAGGCCAGGTTCTGCCGTGAAACCTTCATTTTTTTTGTCTTCACTACGCGAGGCGGGTGCTGAAATTCAGCGAAAGGTCTAAAATATTAAACGCCAACCACCTGCAGTTTTTTCTCTCACTTTCTTTTCAATAATAGAGGACAGCCGTCGAAGCTGTGTGATATTTCTGTGTGCTTGAGTAAGAGAGAGAGCGAGAGTGTGTAAAGAGTCGCATGACAGAAAGGTACAGTGCGTGTTGACAACAAAACCAACACATACACTAAACAGCCAAAAGTGTCTTTAGTTACCAAGATATCGATTGTTAGGAATGAATGACAAACTTAAAATGCACCAACACTGGTTTCCCTTATAGCTTCAATGCTTCTCAGGTGATTCTATAAAACCTTTCTCCAAAATTGTTTACTCCCCCTTTAATATTTTACAAATAGATAGTTGGTTGATCTTTTCATTCCCAGAATTGACTTCAATCCCCAAGAAGGATTTGGGTGTTTTTTCTGGAGTCCCAGGCTACATTCCATGATCAAAAGAGCTCTACGTCCCTGCCTGGGACCGATCTGGAATTAAATGGCTATCTTTGGTGACTCACTTAGCAAAATGAAAACGCTGTCCCTAAAGATTATCCACCTCAATGTTTTCTTTTGTCCCCCTAGATGTGAGGTCTGGTCCGTTAAAAGTCTTAATTTTAGTTGTCTATAAAGGAGAGCTTTACGTGATAGCTAGAAAAGATTGTAAGAATCAGGTGAAAGAATATTAGAAACATGGTCACATATTTATACATCATATCAAGAGAACAAACATATAGTAAAATGTTCCCATGAAAGCAAGAGTTATCATTTTAAATATTTAAGACTTCAATACCCAGAGGTCCAGAGAAGTGAAGTTTTGTGCCCCAGCTGTTTAAGAAACAGTTTGGAATTGTTCTCTAGGTTTTCATTTGTCACCGCTTGTCAAAAAAAGTGTCCAAACGACACATTTTATAGATATTTACATTTTTATTCAAATCTATTCAACCACATAAAAATGGGGAAATCAACAGAAAAGTAGCATTGGAGGGAATGGCAGAAACATGCAGAGAAGTAGTTGTGCTGCCTTCAAGTTAAATGACATGTAATGTAATGTTGTTTGAGTGTAACTCCAATCAGTCCTCAACGCTATCGGTGAAACGCTCTTAAGCGCTTTGTTCCTACTCAACACGCCGTTTACTTTGCCGATTTGTGTCCAAACCACAGTCGCCGGGACCAATCAGCGTCCTGTGAGGAGCTACTTGCACTGAACAAGGGCTATTTTCTTTTTTTGATCACAAGGAGGCAATTTTTTCTTCTCAGCAACGATGGCGGCGAAAGAGGTTGGTGTTGTTGCTGTAATAGCTCGAGTTGTGTTGGTATCAGATAATATTTCCTCATGTGTGAAACCATCATCTTTTCCAGGTTAAAATGCTGTTAATAAATACCTTTTTATTAGGTATTGAGTATTAGTATAAACTTTACCGACCTTGAATTTGTACCAAATTCCATTTTATGATGTGAATATACAAATATCAAATAAGCCTGACTTTATGTTAATGCTCTTAGTTAATGGACAATGAACAATCCCCACGGATATGTTGACCATAGCCTCGATTCACATCCACTGACGCAAGGAACCCCCTTGTAACAGATCAGATTGTCTATTTCCCCTCTAACTTTATCATCCTAGATGTGTACTTTCAAGTTAATCCCCATTGTTATGATTGTGGCCCACTAGTAAAAGGGTATTACACCTCGGTGGTAGTGGTAACAAGGCCCAGTAGGGCACTATTAGGGTGCATTTGAAACGTGGCCATCGTGTCATTACGTTGCCTGACAGCTGTGAATGGCAGAGACAGAGCGGCCATAACGGGGAATTTCATCCTCTCTCTCTGGCGAGGGGGCGAGCAGAGACACGCACCTCTTTCAAGGCATTCAGAGCTCGGCTGACAGATAACTGATACCTTGGCTTTAAAAGAAATGAGAAACGAGAGCAAGTCTAGGGCATTATAATCCCTTTGGAAAGGTTTTCCATCTGTCACAAATGGTGGTCACCAGGCTTTGGTAATTTCCCCACAGGATTTACAGGGACCAATAAAAAAAAGAGGCATGTAATATTCCCTCTATCTCAGTGGGACAGTAGCAGCACTACCAGGTACGGAGGGATGAACTGAACCACCCGTGATGATTTCACATGTTTGCATGGCTTGTTATGCATCTTTGGATCACTGTGATAGATGTTTGGAGACCCAGCTGTACTGCTGCAGTGGGGTCAGGGGTCACTGGGGCTCATTAAGCTTGACAAGCTTCTGCCTTTCATAATTGGATGCTGCATCATAATGGTGCGGTTCAACGGGAAAGAAGGAGGCCCAGATCTGGCAAAGCATTTGCCTGCAGGGGATATTAATGGTCCACTGCTTTCGTTTGTGTACAGAGTCCCAAACGGTGGGCACATTACATGTTTTAATACAGCTCCTGGAATACCAAACAAACAAATGATTGTGAGGTCCGTATATTCCCCCAGGCATGGTGTATATTTATTAGATCACTGTGCAATTTGGACTACTTTGGAAACTGCAATCTAATTTTTATTAGTTTGCAAAGACTTTCATAGGGTGAAAATTGCATTAAAGTGTGCATATTAGTTGAATTTCGCATATACATATTGTAAGATATGTTTAAAAACACTCAGGGCCTCTCTCCTCGTGTCCTTACTGAGCACCGGGAGGAGACCTTTGCATCTGTGAGACGGTGGTTCCGTTTTTATTTTTATTTTTAGGTGTTATTCCACTTCGTACACCTGCCTGTTTTGCTTCCCACCACCTACTGTTTGGCAGCTGGGAGAGCTAGTGGGTGGCATTCGTGGTTGATGCGAAAGAGACCCGTGGAGCCAGAAGAGACCTGTGGGTGTGAGAGGCAGATGCCTGGGCCCGCAATGCCGCGCACTCAGTCGAACCTTTTGCGATGTACTACTGTGTTTTTCCACCACCTTTGCAGAGGGGCGAAACTTCGTTGGAGGTGACATATTTCCCTGATGGTTGCTGTCAGGTACAGTACACTCTGCTCCGGGGAGGGACCTGTGGGCAGGAAAGACGCGTGTTTTTGTCTATCACGACGCCAGGCCCTGACACCAGAGGTGTCATTCTGGGTTTGCCGCCTCTTTCTGCACGGCGGAAGGAAAACGTGGGTGACGCCATGATTGTTCTGTTAAACTTCCTGGAAAGTTAAAGCTGTTGAGCTGCCCCCTCGCCTTTGGCCAAGGAGCACTTTGGGTCCACAGCATTGATGCATTACTGTAGGAGACACCAAATGTATTTAAGGAGCTGAGTCCCAGACTGATGCTCGAGGGGTATTCCAAGGTAAACCAAGTGTTTTAAAAATCTATGAGAGCATACTCATATATAATAATCCCTTTGTATCGAATTAACGGTCAATTTTATCTTGTGGAAATTCATAGAAATAAATAAAAGTACAGATTAAGTGATGTTCACAAGCAATAGGAATATGCTGACATGTGCTGTTAACTATGCCATAGATTTTATATAGGGATCACAAAAGGTTTGAGGTTGAGCTAATTTGGCTAAATTTTAGCTAAAGAGGCACATTCTTGGAACACAGAGTAGTAAAAAAAAAAATAGTGTTAGACTAGACCGAGCAACACATGTGTTAAAAAAACAATAGGATCACAGATTGTAGCCGCCGATCTTTTTTTTCTGCGTACTCTGTTTGCACGTATGGTTGTCTACGGTACTCATGTCCCTCCTCGTTCTAAAGACATTGTGGCTTCTATAAAAGGTCATTGAGTGTGCTTGAAGAAGATGTTTAATCATAGACTGTTAGACAGATAATGATTTCGAGGTTCTGACAAAAACATGTAAAAGAAAGTCCTTTCAGCCTCACCTGTTCAATGCGTTCCCCCATTGCTCAACAGGTAACAGTAATGAGAGCGACAGTGCACGGCTTTGAAATTATGCCTGTCTGAGAGTCACCCCGGAGACACAGTTGAACAGTTCCTCGCTGAACCAGAGCGGAGCAGCGTGAATGAATATGCACTTTGGATGTGTGAGCGGAAACCATAACCGCCTCAGCCGGGGCCGTCTGACAGCCTCCTGCTGTTCACCACTCCACTTGTGGCAGCTTACAAAGTTTTTTGTTTTTTTATTATGGATGGTGTGTTTTGGCGACTCACAAGCTAAGCCACCATGAAATGAGATGAGCAAAACCTTTTTTTTTATTTTTTATATTAAGTTAAGACCCCTTGACTGCTTTATTATTTCGACGACTCACAGGGAAGCTGTTTGTACAGACGGCACTCTACAAACCATGGTGTGACGTGGTTGATGGTGGCGTCAGAGGCTCACTGGGGTTTGAGTTGGGATGAGGTGCAGTCAAGAACACACAGCGCTCGGGGATGCGATTAACTATTCCGTTTTATTACTCTTCGGTGGTCTTCAGGAAAACAGAGCAAACAAAATGATTCTAATGGACAAAGCCAAAAAAATAAACCAAATAACCAAACCTCTCTGCCGGTGACTTCATCCAGACTAACCGCCCCCGGCGTTTCCCTTTCCCCTCGCTTTTAACCAGCCTTCCAGTCAATTAGGCTAACTGGGAGAAACTAACTGGCTGGGGTTCTGTTAGGTCTATTAAAGACATGCTGTATACACAGTTATCATAATTTACATACCTCACAATGTCAACCCTGTTGTGATGTGGACGGGAACGATTATAGAATAAAGTGCAGACATTAATGTACACATGTAGGCTGTTACATATATTCTGTCCCCTGTCTCAAACAAGGAATGAACGAGCCCAATATGGGGGAAAATGCTCTTCCTTTTCACACATGGTCTAATACTTTTTTCTCTTTAGTCATTTTAAAGATGTTTATTTCAGATTAGGAAAATTACAATTACAGGGAGCAGGGTCTTTCTGACCAAACTACATTTGAGTCTCACGTCGAGCTATGTCTCAGGGGAGAGCGCAGACTTATGGCAATCCAAGAAGAGCGGAGCCGGGCTGGAGTTCTCAGTCGGAGAAGGAGAGATTTGTTTAGAGCCTGTTTTTAAATTTCCTTTTCTCTTGCATTGTCTTTTCATGTTTTGAATGGCCTTGTTGTTGAAAGGCACTATACAAATAAATTAGCATTGCCTTATTTTGATCACTTTTTTCTTCAATACAAAATACAATCCTTTCGCTGCAAAGAGGATGTTGAGTCACTGTAGAGCACTGAACTGTATGGCCTGTCACAATGAACAGAAGCTCAGTGGAGCGAGAGGAGAGTGGACCAGAGGGGAATGTGGAAAAGAAGGGCCCGGGCTAAGTGTTATGTGGAGACAGGCTGTGACCCCGTGGGAAAGGTACACACCGTCTCAGTTTATGAATTGGCTCCAGATGGGAACTAGCAAGTGGCAAAACGTCAGAGAATCGTATGGACATGCTGTGCCCAGGCGAGCCCCGAGCGAGGCCATTAGCCGCGTCGCTGAGTGTCGGGGAAAGGCTCCGTCAGTCTGAGATTTCACTTCACCTGAGTGTTGATGGGGGCTCTTTCCGGCCGTCCTGCCCAGCAAGCCAAGCGCTGAGTCCCAATCAAAGTGCTGATGACACGAAACACAGCGTCCCTTAAGTAATACACATCTCTTGTAGGTCAGCGAGTGGAACTAGAAAATGCATTTCCTGCTGAAAATGCGTTGAAATGCAAAATGCTGAAATTAATTTCAAAACATTGCTGAAAGAATATAAATAGGAGAAGCTAAAATAAATTCAAAATATGCTGAAAATACAGAATTGAGAAAAGCTCAAATGAACTCGAAAGAATTGCAAAAAAACAGAAATGGGAGAAGCTTCTATGAATTGGAAAAAATACAGAACTAATAAAAGCTGAAATTTAAACATTGCTGAAAGAATAGAAATAGGAAAAGCTGAGTAATATAAGGTTTAGTACTAGTTGTAGTTGTAATTGTGGAACTAGCAGTAGAAGAAGTAAGTACTAGTATTTGAAAGCAATTGTGGTGTACCTATGGTTGAGGTCCAGGTAATCATTGAGGCTTTTATTTTGAAATAATGGAATTGGGGGGTTGGGGGGGGGGGTTTGGGAGAGAGAATGTTTTTCATTCAAACTAAATGAACTTGGTAAATGGACTTGTACAGCGCTTTTCTAGTCTTCTGACCACTCAAAGCGCTTTAATACTACATGACATCACTCACTCATTCATACACTGATGACAGGACCTACCATACACAGTGGCACCTGTGAACAAACAAGACAGGAGAAGATCCTGGCAACAGGTCAAGATAAAATATAAAAACATTTTGCATAGTTGGTGAGTGACTCAAACGTTTGCAAATGGTGTAGAAATTTACTGAGAGCTTCGTGCTGGTCCCATCAAAAACGCCCCTGTAGTATCTTGGATACTTCCGGTTAAGTTAACCGTCATGTGATGTCAAAGAGGTTCGCGGTTGTGTGAAATAATAAAGATGGACGCATACAGCGCCAACCACTAATATTAATGCTGCGTGTTTAACTTGGACAATTAAATGTCAGTGGACACACACAAATACTACAACTCCCATCACGGTTACAATTGTTCACTCCCCAGTGCGCAGTTTCGCCCACTGGCGGACCCCCCCCCCCCCCCCCCCCCCCCCCCAACCCCGGCCGGTCCGCCTGCATATTATCCGACGGACCTTCTTGCGGTCCGCGAAAAAGGTTATTAAAAGTATATTAAGTTGTCGCTTTGTTGCGTAAAATAAAGACCAAACGAAAAGAATCAAACGATACATTTTGCATTGACTGAATCAAACTGCACTTACAGATCGATGATCTGTTTTTATGCCTCCAAGCGGGTGACAGCGGCTGCCAGAGGGAGTATTTCACCGGGTTGTCTGTGGACTCCACTCTTGTGAGAATATCGAGAGGTAATTTCTCAAAGTTCATCCACGTGGCCCAAGGAAAGAACTGATGAGGTTTTGATGGTCATGTGACCTCACAATTATTTAGGGCTACTCAACTACCAAAGTGGCCATTCCTTATGTGCACAAATTTAGGCCCTAGTAATAGAGATCCACATAGTTGTCGAAAATTAGGATTTTAGGAATAGTGGGAAAAAAACATAATGCCAGGCTGTAAAATTTTGTTGGGGATCGTCCTGCTTTTGGAGCCAGACTGAAGTGGTAATTTGAGGAAGTCTGCTCACTTACACGTTGGAAGGATTTCTGTTTTTTGTTTCTGTTCCACAGTGGAAATCTTTTGAGTAAAACTTATATTGATATGAATTTTTATTGAGGTCAAAAGAAAACTTTTTATTGCACAAGCTCTTTGGCTGAAGGACTTTAACTGAACACATTCATATGTTCAAGGGGATTCTTTAATTAATCTGCTTTAGCACCTGCAGGCAGATCCAACTTTTTTATTTTATCATAGTGGGGATTTTGTACTTGAAAAAAAGAAAAGAAAGTTACTTAGCTTCAGAATTTGCTGTATTTCTCAAACACTGTTTGACCGTTCCCATCCACTTAATATTTTATATGTAACAAGCCCGTACTTTAGGCTTGAAAAGAAAAACGGACCTATTTGAGGGTGCAACAATATGTGAAATGCCATCGCCATGTTGCAAAGTGAGCATCCAACTGCGGCCCCCTACTTTTTGACAGTGGTGACAGACTGTGATGTGGAGTTCGCTTAGCAATGCTGAGAAAGGCGTCTGTTCTCATCAGCTCTTCTTGGAGCAGGATATTTGGAAAGAACACTGTCAAAACCCAGTGCAGTCCGCATCTCAGCCGAAGACATCTCGTGCCACAGCACATCAGTCTAAGACGGGCCTCAATAACTTTGTCGCCACATGAGAAGATTTAGTGTGAGATTGTGACTACATGAAAGAAAATTTGCAGATGGCAATTTTCTGGAATGCAGAGCAAATACACCTGGGCAGACAAGCCTCAATCATTTTTTAATAAAACCAACCATGGTAACAGATGTGTGTTGAATAACATCAGGTTGGGTATGAAACCTTTTTTACATTTTAAATGGTACAGATATTTGTCACATTAGAATTTTTTTACAAAAGGTAATAGGATTGTGTGACTAATAACTAACAGCAAGCAATAACATTGCACTTACTGCACATGCATTTGTGTCTTGCTAACTCCCCATCCCTCCGTCTGCCAGTATCTTCGTGCATGTGTGCTTCCCTCTCCACGTTGTGTGTTGCCGTGCGCCTGTGTGTAGGCATGTGTTCGCTGTCTGACTCTATAAGCCAGGGGAGTCGAGGGAGTTGTCTGAAGGTGGTTGCCCTGGTTTCCCTCGCAAAAAAAGATGAGCATCTCCTGCGCAACCCCAGAGGCTTTTTGCAGGAGATGCAACCTGCTTGATTGTAGCAGAGAAAAAAAATAACCTCAGAAAAAGCTCACAAACCAGTGAAATTCGCTACCAAAAACTTAAATATCTAATCTGATATTGACAAAAAATGATCACCCCTGTTTGTTTTTTAAATGATGAACATTAACGGGTGACCTATCAGGCCTGATTTGAAGGGGAGGAGTCATTGTGATACAACGCATCCACCTCAAGTTTCTTGGAGGCAGTTTGGACCGTGTGCTCTCCACCCTGAAATCTTTCCGCCGCCTGATGGATTTTGCATATCGCAAGCGAGCCCTCTTTTGGCTTCGCTAAATGAATTAGGGAGGCCTGAGTAGCTACATCTTTAGCTTCGTGCACGAGATGCACATTATCCCGGGCCGTTTGAAAGCCTGGATACCTGCCGGGCCTCGCCGCGACTCGCTCCTCTGCCATCAAGAGCCCGCAGAGAGGTCGGAGAGGAAGGAGAGCCTGCGCGTAGCAGAGAGTGGCTGATGACAGCAAAATCAATTCATTGAATGAGTGGACAACTCTTGCACGGATCGAGTTGCACGGCTGTGATGAAACAAAGTGCACATTATGTTTTGAAATGAGTAAAAAAAAAATCGAGTTAAGCGCCTCGATGCCCAAGCAACGATAGGGACTGCATTGACTACTTTGCTTCTCTGATGGCTGCAGAAGCTCCCGTGTTCGCTGCAGACGGACTTCGGAGGCACCAGAAGATGCCTTTGCTTTTTCCTCCCCGGGGGGGGGACTCCCATTCTCCATCAATATTTGAGTTTGTTTATGTTTAGCTGTTCCACTCCATTGAACATGCTCAAGCGAAGTTTACATTTTCTTTACTTAACTTTGTTTTCAAAATGCAGCAGCCGTCGCCACTCGGTTTAGTGAGTTTACCTTCTGCTGCTCGTCGTGCAGCGCAACGTTCAGCCACAGATGACGCGACCGGAGCCGTAATCAGCGGCAGCATCATTCAACTCTGCCGTGCAAAGTCATCCCTAATAAGATCTAGTTTAGGGCTCAACCCCGGACCAATGGTGTGCTACAACCCCATAACTCACACAAGAAAGCTTGCAGGTCTGCTGCCGGCTTTATCTGCGATCGAGAAAGGGCAAGATAACCAGATCACAGGTGCACTACATCAGTCTCTGCTGGTGTCGATGGGATTACCTGTCCTCTGTGGGCCGAGCTGTACGGAACGGACGGCTGGAGCTGGGGAAATAGGTCAAGCACACCAATAAAGGCAGGTGTTCTTTTGAAGATGTCTTAACACTCTCTTGGGAAGCGAGTGCAGAGAAACCTTTCTACTTCGGTTGGAAAAGAGAGTTTCTTTTAGAATCAGTGCAGTGGTTCAAGGGGTTATCTTTAAAATCGGTGTCATTTGTAATCTAAAGTGAACTTTTTGATGTTACTGTGTATCCAAGCATTGCAATTTACGGTATTTCACATAGCAGTCCTCTTTTTCTCAGAAAACACAAATTACGCAATCATTTTTTTGTTGTGCCTCGGTGAAGTATTTTTTCCCCAAGCACTTGGAGACCATTATAAACAGTCATATACCAAAACCCATATCCAGATCCAGATAAGAGTAAAAAAAAAAAAATTCTACTTGGTTCTGTCTCTGGAACTGTGAATGTGTGAAGCTGATGGAACAGAAGATAACAGCACAGCCCTGAACACTCACACAGTGACTGGTATACAACATGTTTGATATTGTAGTCCTGGGAGTTTTGAGAGCAACGTTGCCTTGCTACACACTGACGGATTTATGGAGTATCTCAAGTTTTTAAGCTCCGGGAGTTTTAGGGCACTACAGTGCGAAGTAGCAGGACGTTAAATGTGGGTATTGTGTGGAATATGTTTCATTATTCTACTAATACATTACACTGTACGCTTCATAAATAAACTAAAAAAATCACATTCTGTGTCATGATACTATCACCATTTTGTTGATGCTACATGCATATATTTTTTGAACTTCTGCTGTTGCATCATGCCAGTAGACGATTTAAATCGGAAAACGCGAAAAGATCAGAATTATTACAAACTATTGCCAAGCCCTAATGACTACCTTACCTAACTTTTACAAACTACGATGAATAAATAACCTTCACCAAACAATGTAATTGCCCAACCTCCACCATCTCACGAGTTTCGCGAGGTTTGTGTTACTTTACTAGAAACAACCCACTCAAATGCCAGTATTCTCTCTGTATTTATCAAATGCATCGAGGGGCCGTCTCCCTTTCACTCTTAATGCAGAGGCTTCCATCCCCTCTAATGATATCCCAAACCTGTATGTTTAAGCATAACTAACTAAACTATTCTCTGCAATACTGGTAATATGTAGGATTCCTTCTAAACTTAAGAGAACCCCTTTTTAATGAGAGAGGTTCTCAGGTGTAGCGAGAGGAGTGACGTCATTGTGATCAAAGGCAAAGTGGTCACGTCTTTCATGTTGGAAATCCGTCCATTAAATAACAGATGAAAGAGCAGCTAAAGAGAAAAGGGAGCTGGTCACGCCGGATAGAAAACACAAAGCTAATGCTTAGAACAGGATTTCAACGACAGGTGGCATAGTGTCTCTGCACTGACAATGAATCTGTAGACCCCCGCGTCATCTTGGAAAGTAGCTTTGACCTCCGTGACGGATTTTACATTTGGCATCCTTTTGACTTTCCTCCAATGCCGACATGAAATAGAATCCACATACTTTGAAGTCAGGTGTCAAAACACAAGTGGCTGGTTGCTGGTGAATAAGTTATGACGGTACCTCTTGTGGTCAGAGTTGCAGTCTTCAAGGTTTGTTTGGAACTTTAAAAGACATACTGTAGTGTTCACTTGGCTTTCAGTTGAAACTACATGAAACAAACGATTAGGTAGATAGTGGCAACCCAACAATTTGGTTATGTTTTGGAAAAGATTGTTTTTTTTTTAATTATGATCAGTAAATAAGAGGCATTATTTTATTAAAGACGTAACGTGACAAATATACAGTTGTGGTCAAAAGTTTACATGCACTTTTGTCACTTTTTCTGTTAACCCATAATAAAGTCATAAAAGAACCAAACTTCATGAATGTTTTTTCTGACAAGTATCTGTTCCAATCACTCAGAGAAAAATCAAGAGAGCCATGACATTATGTTCTTTACAGTGTATGTAAACTTTTCACCACAACTGTACATATACTGTATATGTGTGTATATATATAATGAACAGTATAAACCTATATATAAATCTATACATCTATAGATCTATATATATTTATTTATATGAATAATTCTGCTGCATTCTTTATCAGAAGCATGGGCTCTCTTTTCCCTCAAGTAAAGGATCCGAGTACCACGAGGTCTAAATATGTATTCTGCGAGGCTGAACTATTACTGCAGGGCTATGACTCTGTAAATCAATCACCATTAAAGAGGGACAGCTGCTACACAGATTCATTCATTCCACTCACAGGCGTCGTGAATCAATTTCAACTTATCACTTGATAACACCGGTGAAAACCCTACTCAGCTTTCAATACAAGCTCTCGTTCATAAATAGCAGGAGGGAAGGGTTACGTCCATCTGTTTCTTAAGAAGAAAAATGTACCAACAGTCATTCATGTAGCTCATTACATTGATTTCAGACAAGCCGTCATGATATGGCAGTTTGGCTTGCCAAAATCTAATTATCAATATCCCCAATGTCACTGGCTGGTGCTCATTCACTACAACTTCCGTCCCATCATTTCGACGTTCCCATCCCGCCCCCTCGTTAAGTGAACCGCTCAATGAGATGCTCCAATGGTTCCTACAAATTGTTTATGGGGCAATTTAAATTGTGTGTAAGGAATCCCAATTAACACTGTTGGCTTACAGACAAGTAATTATACGTTTGGCTGAATAGACTATTGAATGGGCTTGGAGATGGATCAGTGCAACAATGGGCCAGATACAGTGACTGACATTTAAGGAATTGGATTTATTTTTAATTGCACAATAATAATTTAAATCTTGATTTGTATTTTTTAATATTTTATATTTTTATTTATGTGATCTCAGCAATTGACCAGCGACTTTCAAGAGGAACTCTCCCTGGAAATCTCAGATATTATTAGGTGCAATAAAGTCTGAGTCTGAGTCTGATTATGTTCTTCAGTACGAAGTGTTAATGATCAGTTTGTACAAATGGCAGGGGGTGGTTAAGTCTGTAGCAACACACGCGTACACAGGGTCTTCTTCTCACATTGTTATGGGTCTCGTGATGATAAAGATGGAACAAGAGTGACCATTCTAACAAATCAGGGATGTCAGGAGCCTTTCCGGAGGCTTCCTTGAAAGTTTTCATCAGCGGAGCATCAAAACATCCTGAGACGGTGTCAAACTGAAATCTCTACGCGGCAGAGCCTGAATGATTTATGCATTTGTCTTTTCTCATTTGTTGAAAGAAGGTGTCAACGTATTTGTTCCATTGCGCCAGTCAAACCTTCAGAGACCGAGAGGCGAGGATGGAATAATGCCCTTGAAGAGAATAGCGAAGTCAACCAGGAAATTTCGTAAAGGAGCAATAGTACAGTAGAACGTGTCCACCGTGTAACTTGTATTTTAATCCTCTCTGTCCATCCAATTCATGAAATACTGTTAAAAGTTATATTGACTGCTTTAACCCCCTTCCTTTGATCCTGATTAAGAATGAATCGATCATCTGCTTCATTCTTTCTTAAGTTTTGCTTTGCTCAGAATTCAGAAGTCTCATCAGTTGCGTAGCGCCTCGCTATGGTGGCACTCACATACAGTGCTGCTGAATGCAAATATGTACATATCCTACCTAACTGAAATGTTAAAAAACCAACCAAAAAAAATAACCATCAATGTCATGCTTATACAAAGTGTTCACACTTGCTTATTTGACGTTGCATGGATGCAAAACCATGTAAGATAGAACTGTATTCACACAGCCCAGTCTCACACATACTCACGCACACCCACATGACTTTTTTTGTTGTTGGGGAGGGGGGGGGGGGGGGGGGGGGGGGGGAGCTTGGCCTCATCCTGTCAGTACAGGAGCTGACAGACATCCTTTTGCTGTGTGTGTCAAAGGAAGTGGTCCAGCATCGACTTGAGGGATTCACTAGCTGAACACTGAACACAGGAAGAGGTAAGGTGAGAGAGAGACAGAGAGAGAGAGAGAGAGAGACGCAGAGGGAGAGAGAGAGACGCAGAGGGAGTGACGGACACAGTAAAAAAGCGAGAGGGAGGGGAGGAGAGGAGCGAGTTGTTTGTGTGGTTGACGCGTAGGGGGCTTAAAGTGCCCCCGGGCTAAACCTGAGGACGCCCCGCTGCTGGGCGAACGAGACGAAACAACAAGCCCAAATGTAGAAACTTTAACACCCCCGTCCTTCCTTGTAAATGCATGAGCGCTGTACCCAGGGCCCAGTTTGACATTTCACTAACTCGGTTTGGGATGGAGCTCTTTGAGGTCTGAATTGAGACACCCAGGGTTAAACTGAAATATCTTGCCGAATTTTTACACAGAGAATGAGAAATGACTCTCGTTGCTAAACCTCTCTCCCAAAACAACAATAGTCCAATCATAACTGTACCTTGGCACAGCCCGTGCATCAAGCATTGGATTTCCCCACAGGACATTGTTGGCAGCTAACTAGCTTAAAAACTACTGTTTTAACTGGCCGGTACTTCTAAGGCCAAAATCCTCCTTCACATAGACTCTACTCTTGTAAAGTTAAAAGTAAAACCTGACCCAGTGTGTATGGGGGACATTTTTTAAAGTCACCTGATGAAGATGTTGACTTTTTGTCTGAGACATGGCCCTCAGTCTAAATGATTTGGTATAACATAATTTAAGTGCATAATTAAATCTGCTTGCGATAGTCATTACCAGCAAAAGGACAGTAAGCATCTGGAAAGAAGAGACTAAATAATAAAAACGTGTGTATTTTTTTTTATGTGTGTGCGGAACTAAAAGTCTGATAGGTGTGGGTGCGGCTACTGAGGGGCAGGGCTTAGCAAACTGTCAACAAAGTGAGGGATTTAAGAAACCAGTGTTTATGCTGACCCAAAATTGTAAGCTGTAGTCTGCAGCACTGTAAGTGAATCGCTGAACATATAACATAAATGTAATATCCGATTACTGACAGAACATTTCCACGTCCAAGACAGGACAGAGGGACGAGATACTTTGAAAGTCAAATGGCTAAGGGCAAAGGAAATGACTCCAGCACAATGGTTGTCCGCTCAATGTTCAATTATTGCTGATGAAAGGGACATTTTGTGTGGCGGACATCAGAGAGCGGGATTAGTGAAAGTGATTTCCTTGTCCTGGGTTGTTTGACAAAGTCTGCCTGTAATCCTCTTGAAAACTTTGCCGTCTTGGCTTTTCCTGACTGTTGGCTTTCCTTTGAGTGGAAGATGGCCCGCAGAGCAGAGGAAAAGATGTCCACTTGAGATCTGAGGAAAAGGGATCCAAGCCATACACAATATTCCAATTTTTAATTTGTTTTCCAAATCAGCCTTAAAATAGAAATGTGACCTAAATTCTAAAGATCCCGTTTATTACGTAATCAAGTTGAGCCCATCACTGGACTTACCGTTGTAGGGATGTATTGAACTAAGACAGGTCTATATTAATTAATGTCACACTGTATTTAAAGAATTTTAAGAATATAATACAATATTTAGACATGGACCAAATGTAATATCGCGCATGTTTTCCTGATTATCTCGAATGCTCATTTTATGCAGATTTTTTACTCCTAAAGGGTAATAAGTGATATATTTATTGTGGACAATAAATGCACAACTAAACTTGGTCATTTTATGAGGCCATGAAGGAATGCAAATCATCCCCATCTCCCGGTGATCGTTATTAAATAAATGTTTAATGCAGCACTTAAACTCTGATGTTTTCCTTTCCACAATCATTTTTGCATGAATATTTTAGCAAAGACACTTTCTTTTGTAATTCTCGACCACCACTTTTTTGATTTTTCAAATCATCTTGAATTTGTTTAAATTTAATTCTAACTCCAATGTCTAATTTCACAAAACGTCTAAAATTGTGATGGTGTCGGTGTCCCCTCCAGTTCTATTATCTGGCCAAGTGGATCCAAAGAAGGGAGGATTAAATAACACATTCCAACATTTAGCAAACACCATTTGAAAAAGGCAGGATTATAAATATGGAGTATGCTGATAGCAGTGAGACCCTGACTGCCTAAGGCTATCAACAAATAAATGTCTCCCGTAGTGTCCTTTTGAAAGGGAATAAAGAAAATACTTTCACATTCACATGTGCAACGACAATGCTCAAAATGTATGGATGGATATTGTTTTCCGTCAGTCAAGCACCCGCCGAGGTGTGTTTCAGTGAGATCAAGGCTCCCCGGTGCATCGTTCTCTGGATGACCTCGAGCTCTAATCGCACTGTGAGGAGGACAAGTGAAGAGAGTAAACCAACACTGATCAATACAATATCACATTTCATGGCTGATATCACACAGGCAGAGCCATCGCCATGGTGACAACAAGTTGGGTAAAAACAGTGAAACCGAAGCAACCGTTTCAGGCACGTTAACCGGAGATGTCCATGACAAAAAAAAAAAAGGCCAAATATCTCACTTTTGCGCACGTGCACAAGCAGAAAGAGCAAAAACCAGGAATCCGGCACCAGCACACAAGACTATGTGAAAAAATTGGCTGGATAAAGATAAAATTGCTGTACATTTGTCATTCAATATAAATGTACTTCAAACTATATTCATACACCTGCAATGGTGAGGACCCGGTGTACAATATATGTCAATTTATTGGAAATGAAGGTGGATTACTGCTTAATCTCCACACTGGATTAAAATGCCAGAGACGGTCTGGGCAAATCCATAGCTCTCTATTCACAGAGGAGTGCAGGCCCTTTTGCATGTGTATAATCTCTTTAGTATGCCCAGTCAGGTTCAGCGCCTTTCCTTCAGATGCTCATCCCCTTTCTCTCCATCTTTTGAATTGTAATAGGATATTTAAATGTAAGAATGATGTTACACATCAGGGGGGTGCAGAAACCATTACTTATGGTGGGCATTTCTTCACGGACAAACGGGGAAACACCCTGATGAGATAAAGCCATATGAAGCAAAAAGTTATCTGGTGATAAATGTTTGTTTTATGCATTATGGGTTTCACAAAAGTCACGATGTGGGGCCCAAATCATTATAATATTGAAAAATAGGGAATAACTCTCGTAGATCACACATGTAATGTTAAAAGGCCTTAATTCCGTATCTTTTTTTAACACCAATTATTAAATTCCACATCCAAACAAACTACTGTATCATTTTAAATTTAAATTCAAAGTAGCAACCAAAACTAACAACATGAATATTTTAAATCCAGACATATAAAAGCCAGGCACGATTTGCTGAAATGCCAAAGAAGTTACTTTCAATGCTGAAATAATTTTTCGAAATTCAACAAAACAAAATCATTTAAAGATTTCCAAAACAACCAAAGTGCATCTGCCTTATTATCCCATTTCTGTTTAAGGTCATCACCTTTCAAATTATTATAATTTTAGACTACAACCCAGTGTGTTTTCACAAACATTGTAACATTTGTGCTTGTATGTGATTTTCAAAACAAAAGAATAATTATGTTGAAAATATGTGTCACTGTTAAACTCACCACTGTTCATGCAACAATGACAACAATGAATGATGACAGACAGCATACTAAGTTTGGTCTATGTTTCCCTTTTTGGGGACATTAGTAGGTAATACAAAATATACATTTTCCATAGCAAACATTTTAGCATTAAGCAGGAAAAGCGAATACATTGTAATTAACAACATAACAGTACTAAAGAGTGCATTCCATATAGGTTTCTAGTTCCGGGCCTGTGGTATTGAGCATGCTGACCTGGACACCAGGGACAGGGCCTTCAGCGACTCTATTAGCATCCCCTGTGCGTTTTGTGGTAATAGTCGTCACATCTGCTGTGAAAATATCAATTGGCCTTTATAATTTTACATGACACAGCAGGAAAAGCACCAGTGTAAAGAATTAACTTAATTATCATAATAAAAGGAGAAAAAACATCCGTGCGTGATGTGATTGTGTGAACATATTCCACTGCTTGTAGCGAAATTTAATAATGAATTGAGCAGCAATGAGTGCTGTTTGACACCTGATATGCCAAGTGTGTTTTATATTGTCAAACCATTCGGCACAGTCTCCTGTTGCTTCTGACCTGTCCTTCCTCACCTGCCCACCAAGAGTACCCCACACCTGCTCATCACCTGACCCCGTCACCTGCTCACTCGCCTGCTCCTTGTCAGGAATTAGTCTCAGTAGTTGTGGAAGGCAGTTGATTGTTTTTCCTGAACTGGCGTTACCTTTTTCCTGTCCGTTTTTGGCACTGACAAATGATTCTCCCAATAGTAGCTTTGTCTCTGACCGATGTGTAAATGGCCGACCCTTTGTCAACACCTTTTGAGTTAACAACTTTACAAGCTAACAACAATGTGAAAACATGCGACTCATCTTTATAGCTTGTTGTTCTTGCCAAGAGGTCAAAAATTGATTTTTACTCCTGTGAATATACAGTGATTTTAGTTGAGTAACCTCAATCATACAGTGACTAGACCACACTTAAGTGAGTAGAAGTGGATCTTGAAGAAATGGCTCGCACATATGGAGTCTTTTATTTATTTGTTCATTTAAATCTTTGTGGACGTTCAGAGTCAAAGCATTCGGATATAAAACATTTGTCAGATCAGCACAATAGCATTTGTATGAGTCAAATAGTATGAGTGGACAGAATATGCGCGGGTGAAACAATTTACATTCTACCTCAACACACCCAATGCGCAACCAACACGAGGCATGCGCATTCAAGATTTAAGCAGTATTTACAGTTTTCTCTCCCTTGGGTCAACCTCGGACATTCTATGTTTGCAAATTAAAGTGTTATTGAGTTTTTGAGATTTAGTGCTGGATATAGCATGAGGATAAGTGTGTACGTGCAATTTACCAAAAATGCAGAAAAAACAAATGATACCTGTAACTGTAACCTCATGAGCAACGTCACAAATAGACATCACGTTATTTTTATTTTTTATCAAGTTTAAAATAAAACCATTTGCTTGCTATTCGACTTTGACCTACGCAGTTAAGTCACTGTCAGGCTGTTAAAATGTATAATTTATAAATTCAGAGTTCACATCTTCACATCTCTTGCGCTCCAAATATGTCACAACCAAAACATCAGGGAGCTTCCTTCGCATCCATCTCCCGCACAGGAGCCAACCTAACTGCAGGGAAGCTTTGTAAATGTATTGTGTGACAGGCAGAAACAGCATTTTCACTGGTTGAATACATGATGATGAATGATTGTGTGGGGGATTGGTCAAACACAAGGACTTTCACTCAGAAACCGGGCTTGTGTCCTGTGGTGCTGTTTTTGTCTTCGTCTTTTCTGTGTTTTTAAAAATAAATAATCATTATAAGCATTTGCGCTATGCTCACACCAGAAGGTGAAAAAAGAAAGATAATTTGTGCACTAGTTGCTAAACTCTCAAAATCTTGATGCTGATTGACAGTCATAAACACCTACATCCATAAAGTGGAGTTCAAAGGGGTTCATTTGCATCCACAAGATGGTTTTTGAAAATTTCCCAGCTGTTCACTGTGGGAAACTTTCTCGAGATAATGATCCTCCTGTCAGATCTGGTGCAATCAAACCTGGTTCTGCAGATTATTTGTTTCTTTGCGCATACTCCACCATAACAAGAACGTTTCCAAAACTAGGAACTGAGGCTGCAATTATAGAAAAACGCCTGTGTCCAGGAGTACGTCCAAAATGATCATAACACA
The DNA here is from genome assembly GCF_949316345.1 of Pungitius pungitius. Taxonomy (NCBI): domain Eukaryota; kingdom Metazoa; phylum Chordata; class Actinopteri; order Perciformes; family Gasterosteidae; genus Pungitius; species Pungitius pungitius. The sequence goes on from NC_084914.1 coordinate 5,886,866, forward strand.
GTGGGATTTAGGCCTATTTAAATATTGTGATGTTCTTTTTATCCGTGAGTTATAACTTTGTGTTTAAAACGTGATGATAATCAGGAGCATATGTTCCCCTTAAAACTTATTTGAGAAGACAGTTCAGCTGCATGCAAAGCTAATTTTAATAGGAGACAGGGTTGAAAATGTCTAGATTTTTGCGCAAGTTTCTTCCCAGTAGAACAACTACATCAGAGTTAAGGATTAAAAAGAGATTTTTGTTGGTTTTATTGTCAGGTTTTTCCGATGATCAGCCCTTAGATAGATGTTGCCGGAATGTTGGAAGTTGTCCAGAGGAAGAGAGAAACAGGCATGGAGGGATAAAAAAAAAGAGGCAGAATGACAGATTGAATGAGAAACCCCAGTGATTCATGGCATGTCAAAAAAGCCTTGTGATGGTGAAGGAGAACCTCGATCTCACCCTGAGAATAAATGCCATTGTTGTTGCCCGGCTCATTATTCCGACTACACGTGGTGTGCGTTTTGGATGTGGGGTGGTGTAAATGTTTGAACTACTGAGCCTTACATCTCCATTTGTAACAACAAAATAGCTGCGACATGGTATCACATTGAATAGATTTACTTCTTGAGCAAATAACTGGTAAAAAGATCTATGTGTGCTGAGTGCATGTTGAGGTTATTGTGTCATTTGTTTACATTGACAAAAATCTAAAAATACAGCAGACAACCCATTATTTTATTCAATCTGTTAAATAAACAATTTCACACCTAAAGATGAATAAAAAAGTAACTTCCCGTGAATGTGGGGCGCCCCTGTTTTTAGCAAACAGTACTTAAAAAGCAAGCAAAAGTGCATTTGTTCAAGACATTTCTGAGCCATAGATTAATATGCAACATAATTGACTCAAAATGTAAAATATTGTAAACGAGGAGCAAAACCGTTTTGTGTTTTAACAGTTTTTGCACAACGCTAAAGGTGAGGCCATACCACGCTTTGGCTGCACATGCAATGCTTGTGGGTCATTTCAATCTCAGTTTAGGTCTTTGATTATCTGAGAGCAATGAAATAATATTGATTATTCTCTGCCTTCTCTGCATACAGTAAAAGCCAATAAATGCCGACAGATAATGGGCAATACTTTTACATTTCAGTGCTTAAAAGAGAAGCATAAAGACACAGGCCAATAAAGCACTTTCACAACTTAACTGATTCTTTACATTCCTCACAAACTGTAATATTGCTGTGTAATTGCAGAATAGCTATTCGCTCTTATCCAACTGAGTTTTAAGATTGCAATCCTTTTCCAAACACAGGCCAGGCCGATCGACAGCGCTATCGATTTCTTGATTAATGTCCCGGACCACCAACTAGCATTGGGGCCTAGAGACATAATTTCCCTTTGAGCATGATCAATAGCTCCATCAACATAAATTAATGCACAAAGAAAAGACATTTTGTTTAGTTAAAAACCAGCTTTAGCAGGTTTATGGATTTAAGTCACATGCTGCAAAATAACAATGCAGGGGACAGAAAGATTGTATAAAAACAATGAGAAATTGAAAGAGGTTGAAGTTGTGTTTGAATCCCTTGTGCATCATCGATTTGTGCTAAAAGAAATCTAACTCAACAAAGTGAAAAGATGAAGTGCAATCTTGACCTCCGTGTAACATTTGGCGTGCTAGGGAGAGGCAGGGAAGTTGCCTCGGTGGAGCTGGACTGCTGAGCTCTCACTAGCTTGCCTCTGCACGATGGGCACGGATAAAATATGTAGCTGGCAGTTGTCTAATTTTAGCTCCAAGCTCCTCCATCATCACTTTCTATGTTCCGTGCTTAAAAAAAGGTTTCTGGAATCATCATCATCATCATCATCATCTTCATCTTCATTATCATCTCCTGAGCAATGTCTGTAGTGTAAGACGGATATGTGCTTGGCTACCATGGCCTGAAAAAGTTATATCTGAGGTCATATAACGAGAAGGCCATATAATGTAATGAAACGATGATCTGAAACATCATTTAATTTCATTTGGACACGGTTGTGTTCATCCTTCGTTTTCTTAAACCTAAACTGATTTTCGAATGTTCCCTAAATGTTTCCAACGTAAAAAAACCCTCCACTGTCATTTGTTGTTGCAGTCCCTCGCGTTGTAAAGTAACCTGAAACCAAAGCTGTGATTCATTTGTAGCGTCCCCGGGACCAGGGCCGGCTCCTGCCTCTGATGACTTTGAGACAATAATTAAAGTGTGAAGTGTTGCTCTGGGATATTTTACATGCAGTGGAAGGGACGGGACGGCAAAGCGGCCCGGAGATATTGATTACTGCTGGGATTACAGCACCGCGAGCATCGCTCTCGGTCCAACAATGCAATCATCAGCCTTCTACTTATAATGCGCGGGAGAGGAGGCGAGAGGCAGAGGGAGCCGTGCAAGTGGACGCAGAGCAGATGGATAATGTTTCGGCTGCCATTGTCCTTCAAGTGTACAGGAATTTAAGGTTGAAATTTTGCAGACTGGGAACTTGAGCGGTGTCACACGGGAATCACTAGGGTGTCAGTGTCTGGTGTGTATGGAGCCACAAACATATCCGGAGGAAATCCTTATTTTGTCTAACGCCTGCTCTGTTAAATGAATTGCATTTATTCCAGTGGAATGAGGCTGTATTCTTCTCACAGTCTAAGCCGATTGTTTCTCCTTTGCTCAGTGACTGTCACCGTAGCTGCTAGCTCCAGATTGGATTCAGGTAAAGCGTTGATGTAAGTTGGCAGATGCCTTTATAAAAAAAAAAAAAAAAAGTTCCTCTTTGAGAGTTGAATCTTCAAAACGCCTGACGGTTTCCCGTTTTGACAAATATTCTTCACAAAACCATCAATTTCCTGAAATGAGAGCTGCATATATATTCATATCGAGATATCTATCAAATATTTTTTTAAGTGTAAACACGTATTCATCCGTTTCCACCTTCAGTATTGCATCCGTGGCTTTATTTTTCATTACTCTGATGCATTTCTTATGAAACTTGTTGTGTAGGAAGAGTCCGTAAGATGCTTCATCCCACTATGATTTTTTTTCTTATATAACAGATGATATTATGATAATAAGAGATTATAGTACACCAATAAAAGAAATTATGTTGTCATACTACACTTGTTTTTTATTACCAAAATGTAAAATTGATTCAGATCCCTGTAGATTTGTATGATACCATCATTTTCGATATCTTCATGAAACTTCCTCTGTTGATTCAAACTCTTACTAAGTTTTGTAATCAGGAAATGATCAATTTGCAGTTTGTAACAACACATTTAAAAAAACGTTTTTGTAATATTTTTAGGAATGAAATGTTCTTTCAATCAGCGTATGAACAATATATGAACAAACCCCTCTGTGACAACCAACGTAAATATGGTGAAATACTATTCATTTCTTTAAAACTTTTGTACGGCCTCTACATTTTGAAGGCTTTCCCCTCTTGAGATTTAACGTCACATTTTTCATTGTACAGCCATAACATTCCTCTATAAATATTTGACATCATTGTGGACGCCGCACAGGCAGCTAAGTAATTGTTCTTTGTTTGAATGCACCTGCACTTTGAAGAGCGAGCGCTCTTGAGCCGGTCAAGGGTATTTCTTGTTCTTTGAGGCGCCGTAGCCCTGGGGGCGTCCCTTGAAACAACTTCCCATCGGAGGCAGTGAAAGCCGGGGACATCTGAAGCAAGCGGGCCAGGTGACATCGTGGTGTTCCTGTTCTCTCCTTGCACAGTGTCACACTTTGCTAACTCTCCTGCAAACTTTCCTTCAACTTCTTATCGCGGATTCTTTAATGCAAGTCGCTGCTGCTGGAGTGGAAAGCTCGGTTGTGGTATTAAAGTCCCTCTGTTTGCATTTACGCTGTATAACCCAACGAGTAATACATTATGTATGTGACCACAATGATTTTAAGAAAAAACAGCATTTTTTATGTTGGTGGGTAAATTGATGAAAACTGTATAATTAGTGTACGTCCTACATATTAAGGTTTGTATGTGTGCTGCATGCTGGGCCATATTAACTGATTCTTCGCTATATGGAACTAACAGTTGGTCTATCATCATCATCATCATCATCATCATCATCATCATCATCATCATCATCATCAAGGGGAGACAGCAGTCCGTGCTGTCAATACTCCATCGACTCGTGCCTGGTGGTGGGGATCTGGACTTGATCCTGGATAATGACACAATTCAGTCTCAAATGGCGAAAAGTGGAGCTACTTTCCCTCTGGGCAGCAGGATGGGAGGAGGGGGTAGATAAGCATCCTCTCAGTGGCCTCCATCTCCTACTGTAAAGGATGACCATGGAAGCTGTGGGTGTTTCTCAGGTTGCTTCCAGACTTTAAACACAAATAGAGAGCGAATAATCTTCCTCTCGTGTGTGTAGAAACAATATACAAATGTGTTTTTTCAAAACGTGTCCATTAACTTCCTCAAACAGAACCGAAATAGGCTCCTCCAAACAAAACACTAATTCTATCTGGACCACAGCTGGAACGTAAGCACCCGTAATGGTAACCCCTTACAGAGAGCACCACACCGTTTGTTTGAATACAGCCTGGTCAGAAGGATAAACTCAAATCAAACGGAACTGGATGGCCACCTCAGTTTCCATCGTTTGTGTGTTTGCGCTGGCACCAGAAAACAAGGACAACTGGCACAATATTGACAACCCTCAAACACAGATGTTCAAACCCATGCAAAGGTATTGCTGCTTACTGGTTGCGGTCCAATGTGCAGAACTCGATAAAAAAACGAAAGAATGAAAACAGTGAAAATCAGTCATATGTTCAACACAGGTTTTGAACAGGCTCTCACAAAAAATGCATCCAGTTCCCTACCTGTGAAACAGCTCTGTTTAGAAGGTTTAATCAATTGAGTGTTAACAGCTATTTTTACGTTGCAATTTGTGATCAATTAGCGCTCCCCTTTAATGCCACAAAACGAATCAGCCGGCTGTGAGAGTGAGCAAAACATCCACTTCGTGCTCGATCTGCATCACGAAAAAGACAAATAAAGCCGAAGTGCAAATTCCTTTGTTGAGGGAAAAGAGCGACTGCAGGGCTTCTCTGAGGTAGCACTTGTCATTGAAGGGATAGAGAGAGATAACCTGGGGGCCTGCTGATAAGTGAATCTAAAGACCTCAATAAAGCCCGAGCCAAGAGAGGAGGAAGACACACGCAGGTATTAGTCCATCCATCATGTCCTTCACCAGATCAGAGAGTGCAAAAATATACCACTCATCCAGCGTGCTTGGCTCACTCTATCTTTGTCATCGATGGCTTTAGATAACCGGTGGATTCTAATCCCTGCTGAGTTGGTAAACTCATCCGGCCCACCGCAGGATGGTGGTGAAACTTATTGCGAAATACTCTAAGACCCCAATTTTATTACTTTGGCCTTACTTTGTAGGCCAACTAAGAGACTGATTCTATGAAAAGGCTCAAGTTAAAAAACTTTCTGGGTGGAGTTTGCATTTTCTCCCTCTGCCTGCGTGGGTTCCGTCCCACAAACATAAATACTACTAGATGTGTATTTATAATCCGTGTTTTCTTTCACATGCAGGCCACCCTTAATAGACTGTTTAGGTATTGCTTTGTAATGGTATCGTCTGCTTTTAAAAGTCCACCCAAAGGCCTTCAAAGCATGACAGGAATGTTGCCGAGAATTGCAGCAGAAACATCAATAGCAAGCCGACCTTTGTCACAACCTACCCGACATTTAGCGTCTTATTTTAAGGTCACTGTGAGAGATCCTGGTTGTTCCTGCCCCATTTGATCTTTTATTGTTGGCTTTGATGAGGAGTATTAAAGAGGGTCATTCGCTTTATGTCCCCCTTTGTCCCATCAGCAGGCCGATGATGTTGGCTTCACTAAAACTCAAGCCAGAGGTCGACATCGGGGAATTAATTGTGGAGCGTGAGAGACGCCATTCCCGGACAACATATTGATTTTGGGATGTTAAATATGCAAACATTTGTCTGACAGAGGCGCTTTGAAAAATCAGTGATGCTACCTCCCCAGAATACCTGGAGTGAATCTGTAGGTAACTGTGATAAATTACACTGCTAATAAACATTGCAGAATAATGATCATTAAGGATTTAATCATGCACTCCCTTTTGTTTTTGTCTTTACCAATTAACAGGTCAGAAAAATCTTTGATTTAAACTCTTAATACCTTTGTTATTGATGTTTGCTTTTGTACCGAGTAGGTTTCAAATGGCTTTTCCAGCTTAGACATGTAATCTCCTCATGGAGAAGATGTGTGTGCACAGCCTCATATGTATGCTTGTGTGTATGAAGAAACTCCTATAGGATTATAACTTTCTAACTGTTCTTTCTCTAAAACTTTTGCTACGAACCTTTGAACAAAGTCCTGTCATTTTCATTCTTGGCATTTAATGTTGTTGTAATCTTGTTTTATGTTAATAAAACGGGTTTAATTGACTAATTAAGGCGTATTTTTCATTATTTTCCTCCCTGTCACTAACTTTCCATATGGTGCTCCTTCTGTGTAAAGACTTTTGCTTCTGGTGACATCTGCTGGTGTTGAGTTTGGGGGAAAAGTAAAGATGGTTAAGAGTACAAAAACAAAAGTTTAGTTCCTGTAAAGTCCCAACTGATTTGTGCCAAACTACCCATCCTGTTATTAGCATCATGTCAGAGTGAACAAAAACACCATAAAATCAGGAAATAATTGAGGTCCTTTTGATTTTAGGAAACCAGTTTTATTTTTTGGACAAACCAGATTGTTTCCACCAGCCAAAAGCTCTGCAGGGCACCCTATTTGTATTTGATGTTGAACTTTATCCCATTGATCCGAGTCCCTGTGAGTCTACAGCCGGTCATTACTCTGAAGTACGAGGGGAAACGTTCCTCGGGTTCCACCAATGACAAATGGAACGACTGAGTCTCTATTTAATTGCCTCTATTTCCATCTGAGGCTCGATTGGCTTCAGAGTAAGATGCCCCCAAACTGTGAGGCCTTCTGTGATTGAGAAGACAAACATTTGATAACCAATCAAACTGGAGCAATGCTGTGAGAATCCCTGGCAGGGACATTAAGAACTTTTCCTTTGATTCTCGGGAATTAGAGTGGCGATAATGCATGTTTCAGATCTTTTGATTTTTAATCATTAACCCCTACTGTTTACTTTCAATATGAAAGTTACTGTCAGTGTTGGTGATTATTTGTGCACATTATGACATCACCTTCTGAAAGATTAACAATGAATCACTTATCATCTGTAATTTGTATTGTCAGTTGAAGAACAAGTCACTGGCCTAATACTCTACTGCATTACTGACGGTGGCGACACTAACAGTCACACTGATCTTCACCACACTGCAGACGCCCACCTGACAAGCACTGGTCAATTAGAAGAGGTAGACTTACTCAATTATATTAGATTTCTTAAGTCAGTAGTAGTAGTAGTAGTAGAAGTAGAGTGGTAGTGGAGAATAATATTCAATGACAGCTATTTGGGGTACAGTATGTTGCTCAAGGACCCTTCAACATCTGTTGGGGGGGGTGGATGTCTGTTTGAGTAGCTGACTGAAAGCAAAGAAGTAGTAGTCTTACCTTATATTGGTAACCTAACTGTCACGGTTTATTGTTTCTGAAATAAGAGGCCTGACTGCTTTGATTATATTAAGCCATGGTTTTACTGTTCTTTGTGCTTTTGAGTCCTTGTTTACCTGAAATGTGCACTTTATAATATTATTTTGTACCGCCCTGTTTGGCAAGTTTTTTTTTCAGTAAAATAAAACATTTGCATAAAGCACGCAAATCCACTTCTCCATGTTGATAAGTGCATTAAAATGAAGAAAGAATTGTATGAAGTATGAAAGAGCAATTATAAAATATAGAACTAATGTTACTAAATATTTAAATTAGCATTTTTGGGTGCGGAAAATTGCACCATATTACGAATGCCAGAAATCTATCATGTGAAAAATGTCTTTTAGACAGTGGTGATTTTGGTGTTGCAGCTTACACACAATACAAACCAGACATTCTTCCGACTAGCATTATTGTCATTCAACAGCCCTCAGTTCAGTCATATTCTCCTCTCACATCTCCAAACCAAAGCCCCCCTCACGCTGACTTATAAAAAATCCTGTGCCCCGGGAGGGAGCAAACTGCGGAATACCAAAGCGTGCCAGGTGCTGCATATAAAAAAGCAGGACTCTGCTTAAACAGAGATGCATTATTTAAAAGATAACTGAGAGGCATAACTGTAGTGAATGCATGACAAGGCACTACAATCTGTAGCCCCTAATAGGCCCCCAGTGGTCTTAGTGTGGTCTTCTTATGAAAGATCAGTCGCCTCGGTCCCCCTCTGGCTCAGGATAACATGCTGTTTGTCTTAGTTTGTCCTTGAGCAGCTATTTCCCAGGCAAATCACGTTAATTTAGCCCAGTCAAGCTGCAATGTGAAATCCTAGAGCTGTGTTGGATGGAAGGAAAATACTACTATAGCTACTGTACTGTGCGTTTCTGGCCCTGAGGCTATATGGTATCTTTGATCTCTTTCTTTCAAAACGTCAAGGTCAAAACAATTACAGCCTAAATGCTGTGTGTGTGTGTGTGTGTGTGTGCTTATTGGAGGAAGTATTCTGCACGATGGAACTTTTCAGGACAGATTAAACGTCCATCTCAACCTATGCGTAGTATTCCCCAGTTGGCTCCTGCTCCGGCTATGACCACCGCTGGCTCACTCTCAAAACCACATCATTGTCCTGTGAAACAGACGCTGCAAGGACAGCTAACGCCAAGCTGCGAGCACAACAGCTCCAAAATGAATCGCTCGGAATCAGCCATGTGGCAGACAAATGTCCAACTGGCTGCCACAGACACAGTGACTAACGATTTAAGTCACAATACATTTGGGATTATATATTACATTCATCACATTGCATTGCACATTACATTACAAACATTCGGGGTGTACGACAACCTACAGCGAGCCAGATGACCCTCAAAGACATGGTAAAAAGATTGACTATACCTGCAATACCTGATTAGCTTTTTGCGTTGCTCATTCACAACAAAGGTAAAAAAAAAAAATCCAGCGGGGCTGTACTTAATCAGCCAGGCTAATGCATTTAGTACCGTTGTTGATGAAGTCAGTTCTGCATTTAAGGCACTCTAAGGCTCTTCAATCGCACTTTACTCAGGTCTTAAACCTCTCCAGGCTTCAGTGAGCAATCCTCACAGACTGCTAGAGTGCAGGTGTGCCACAGAGACTAACATCTCATTAAAAAGGTGCATTACCACTTTGCTGTCCCCTTTTCCCTTTTCTCCGCTCCTGCCACAGCCCTGCTGTAACCATATGGACCCCATACCGACTCTCATTATACAGCATGAACTGAATTCATTCCCTAGAAGACAAGGAGGGCACAAAAGTGGTTGCATGTTCAGGGGGGCAGGTTAACAATCAGTTCTAGGGGTTGGAAACCGGCTGTTATGCTGTCTTAGTAAATCATGAATGCCACAAGGGATTGATTTGGCTTATTAACATTTGGGAAGTGTTCAATTACCCGACACTAGAGCCGCGTGCACTAACTATGATCAGGTTATTCTAGAACACATAGTATTTATCGTGCAAAATTCCAGCAATGATGTGGTCTTTATCTTGTATTTGAATATAGATGGGACGATTCGGCAATTCCACCGGCTGTACGCTGCATTTGAAGCAGCAGTGGCTTGTTTACTCATCACACTCATCAATGATGTTCAACTCAAAGACAAAATTGGGTTATTTGCGTCTGTGGAAGGGGTCCTTTCCACAGACGCAGCGGTGACAGGGATTGTTAAACACATGCATAGAGCGGAAGCATGCCGTCACACACTGCTTTGTGTTAGAGAAGAGGAGGTGTTCAGATGGTTTCTTTCCTTGGAAAACATCACACGCGGCTCGGTTTCAGCCGGGGGGGGGGGGGTCAGAAAGTTGGCTGTGGCTTGTCGGCAAGTCCAGGGAAAGTTAAATTGAAGCTGGTAAGGTTCAATTTTGCACTTGATTTCAAATATTGTGCAGAATGTCATTTGTCGTTGGGCTCTCTGGCCAGTTGGCACGCTGCTGTTCTGCACAATCTCTTCATGTATTTTATCCAAACCTAAATGAAAATACAAAATTTGTCAACCTTTGCCGTACAAAAATGCATGTCAAATAATTTATTCTGTAAAAAGCCATAGAGCCCACCTGCTCCTGCAATCATTTAGTTAAAAGTTGAAGGCTAAAAAAGGTTGTATGTAATATAACAGATCCTTGAGAGCTTCATTCTTTTTGACTGCACTCTAATCTTGGCAAAAGTTCCACCCGGTTGGTCAGCAATAAGCTGCATTATTGTCGGATCTGTGACAAAATCAAAAGGTAATACATATTTTAAATTGAATTATATTTTTAAATGTAACTGCACTGGTTGTGAGGCTAATTTGCAGCTAGTACAACCTTCTAAGTTAAATGTTAAATCACTGTCAGGCTACTGTTACCCTAAATGTTTTTACTCTTTTAACTTTCATTCTTGAAAGATTACCCTGTATTTGGTTAAAGTACCTTATTTTGATTTGTACTCATATACGTTTCTTTGTGTGCTTTCACTAACTCACTGCGTAGCCGCACTCTTACATGCATGGTCATGGCAAAAGATTCTTCATGATACTGTAATACTAAAATGTCATATTCATTTTGAATATATGTAGATACACTGGACTTTGATCTTCATTCATTTTCATATTTATATACCTTTCACTCACCTCACAGTGGTCTGAAGGACCTTTAATCTGTTAGATACTCTGAAGTTACACGTCCTGCTAGCACTCTCAGCGCCCCAGTCATTAACCCCTTCTCCATCTGCTGCCACAACAACGTGAACAACCGCATAATCAGATGACAAGTGATGGAACAAAATTAAGCAGGAGGAAAGGCGAGGGATGTCTTAAGCTTACTTTAAACGACTGGAAATTGGGGTGTCAGCTTGCTGTCAGGGCGCATTGACCTAACAGCGTTAGTAGGCCGGACAGCTGCCGGTGACATATCAATCTTGTCTCTCGGCCAATCCATCTTTTGCGGAACGGGAAGCGACTCACAGAGAGAAGGGAGGTGAAATACTTACGCCCTAAAATATATTAAGAAAAAAACATTCACCTTTTCAAATTTTGTTCACCATAGTGATCAACATTCACACAACTTCACAACACTTTTAGCCACACTTTCAACCTCTGAAATAAAAAGAAATTTGACTCTTTTCTCAGTCGGTACTCGTCCTCTAAACCCAACCCACTCTTGCTGTCTCGGAAGGTCAAGCAGGTGCTCGGAGAAAGTGAGTGCTGGTGCAGAGGAGGAGAACTGCTGCATGTGTTCAGTGCTGCCTCTGTCTGGGTGACCATGAAGCTGCCCATCTCCCCCCATTGCTCCCGCCCCCCTTAGCGTGGTCATGTCAGCTTTCTGGGGCGCAGCGGCCTGGCTCCCCAGGGAGAGGAGACAATAAAGAAGGGGATGGGTTGGGTATTAATAAAATAAACACTTGTTTCACCTTGAAGAGGCCATTTTGACTGTTTTCCTCTCTGCATTTAAATGATGCGAAAAGTGCATTAATGTCCCTGGGAAACATTGTTGCAGCCGTTGGTTTGGTCGTTGTTTGGGGGTGATGCATCGTGAGTCACAAGTGACAACGACTTATAATGAACTACATTGCCTGGGAAGAATTATAATTGCATTTTAATGCAAGGCAACAAATGACTTGTATGCCGACAGCATTCATAACACAAATGGTAACCAACAAAAGGAGAAGTAGGATGTGAGCCTGAGATTATTAAAGCAAAAGTTCAACTTTTATTTGCCTTATAAAATATTTTTTTGTAATAAAAAAAAGGCGTTACATTTTTCAAATGATTACATTTTGTCGGTAAACATGTGCACTGCAAAGACTTAAGATTTAATTTTAACGGGTCCTTAATCAGGTTGACTGTTAAATATCAACATGGGGAATATAAGAATCGATCAAATGGTTTTAACAGAAAACGAGTAGACTTAGTGATTTTATAAATTAAACGGTAGCAGAGCACCTGACTGCCTTGGTCACACGACGGATTTTGACCGTGTAAACCAAGCCATGCAACTTTAATGTTATGTGTTGCCCAGGGCTGCCATGTATAATTAAAATGTTTCTGTGCCCCCCCACCTCCATTCACCCACAATGCCTGGTAGACAGATGGGGAATTAGGTGGGAAAACCGCCCACATATAATATATTCATAAAAATATTGGACAGAAAATGTTATTTGAAAATGCAGCCCTAATGAAATAAACTACACTTAAATGTAGTAAAATAAGCAATCTACACTACATCGTCTGCAGCAGTGCGTATATACTCACAGTCATAAACAAGAAGTCCAGTCCCCTTATAAAAGTCCCATAGGAAAGAAATATCAGAGCAGCAGTTATGACCTTGATGTTTCTGCCACTCTTGCAAAACCCAGTGATGATGGGGCCATTCCAATACATCAATTATGAGAAGCGTTTGTTGAGGTAATGTGCTACACGCAAGGCAATGGGCGGGGGGGGCGGGTCCTGCTGCACTATTCATGTCACCATCTGCTCCCTTTCACAAGGTCTTGCTCCACAGGCCCGCCGGCTCTGGAACCCGGGTCGTGGGCTGCGTCCCTGGTCCAATTCTTCCTGCAGGGCTTGTAGCCCCGGCACAAACATGTGATTATGACCAGCCACCTATGCTGCCATCTCTGTTTTGGTCACTGCTTTTCTCCCATGAGCAATGCAAACAGCCCGATTGGAATTTTGCTGGAACGGGGAGAGAGTTGAAGGGAGCAAACATTTGCAGCAGGGGACTTCCAGTGCAATAACAGGGATCGATAAAGAAAGCGCAAGTGCAACACCTGAAAGAGGTCATCGAATAAGATTTCACGCCGACACATAAAATATAAATGTGGCTGAAATAGAAGGGATTTCCTTTTGAAAGAAATTTCTAAAGAACAAATGTGCTTTGAGTTTACAATCCTTTCGATCTGTACTAAACCCCGTATCTGGGGCACTTCAATTTGGCAACAACAAAAAAAAAGCTCTTCACCCAATGCCCAATTTGTCTTTGAGGTGATTAAGACGGGGCAATGGTCTAATTGAAAGCCTTAGTTTGCTCTCCTCTGAGTGTGTTTAGAAAGTAAATCCCTGCTCTGATTAGATGTAATATCCACAGTGAATATCTGCGAGAGTGGACTATGTAACCTGGTGGAGGCATCTTATCAGTATGCAAATTGAACAGCTCACTTTGCTCATTACATTAAATGAGCCGCGACTGAATGAGTTTGTCTCAATTATCAATTGCAAAGTTGCGCTGGCGTTGGTTTCATTGTGGTATTTTTGTTCCATATTAGCGTCTGGGTATGAGATCCAGGGCTCGTCACACTCATACATTCAGAAGGCCTGAGGCACAGACTACACACACACACACACACACACAGCCGCGCGCCGTTGACTAAATGTTGGCCACCCTGTGGGGTGTCTGCTAGAAAAGATGACTTAGCCGGGAAATGATATCATTAAAGACTAAAGCAGAGAAATGTATGAGGACACAAAAGGCCAACCTTCACGTTGCTCTGTGTGCTGCTGTATAATCTGTTGGTGGGGGGTATGAATGAGCTCACTGCAAGGACAGCAAAGGTGTTGGAAAAGGGTAACTGTGGCACCGGCCAATTTAACATATCAACAAAATGCTCTGCTATCTTCTTCTCCATTTCTTAAGAAATGTAACAAAAAGAATTCTTTGAATGATTCTTCGAAACATATTCTGTTAATGCGCCTAAGGCCTTCACTGTATATAACGGTATGTGGTTGTAAACGTTTCCTCTGCAGAAGTTGTTCACTACAATGAATGTAATGCATTTGATGCTCCACGTTCTCTGCTGGAGCAGCAGATGATTATTAACAAACAAGAAAATTCTTGAAAATGTTAAGGTTCACCAATCCCATATTTTGCATTCCCTGTAAAGAATAAATCCTCATTTTATTTCATTTTTCTTCATACACAAAGGTTCATGTCATCGATCTTCAAGGCTCTTTTTTCAAAGATAAAAGCCAAAACAGAGGTACGAAAGTATCCTAAATACGATACAAATCATATGATCATATGAACTGCTATACAATGATATGTATATTCATATGTAATTCAGTCAATATGCAAACAGGTGTGTGAGCAGGCCTTCTTTTATTCCGACTAGTTGCCAGGGTGTTGCCATTTTGAAAGCGCCGGTACTCGTGGAAATATGGAGAGACAGCTCCAGGGTGAGGGAGCTTGTGACCAGAAAATGGATTAGGATCCCTGTGGAGAGCTTGGGATCAATACCTCTCTGCACTTTGTAAGAATGATTCTTTGAGGAATGGGATGTTAATATCATTCAAAGAAACAATGGACTGCTTACATTAGTGGTCTGTAACATCTAGGAGAAAACACTCTTTTGGATGTTTTATGATTGTATAACCAATACGTTCATAAATGATTCACCTATTTTACACAGTCATAAACAACATTTATTATTTATTCTCATTTTGTAGAATTATGTCATGCATTCTTTTTGCATCTTCACTAATGTCGCATTGAATTCCAAGCAGTCAGGAAACAATTATTACTGAGAGCAAAATGTCACATTGACCTTTTTAAAAATCTCTTTTTAAACCTCCTGTTTCGTAGTTCTTGTGTCAATACTGCGCCCATGTGGTGTGAAGTGGAACATTACCCAGGTGCCACAATGTTCAGTTTATGATTACTGCAATCGAGAAAAAAGGGCAGCACTAATCAGACAACCATCCTAAGCCAAGGTACCTGTTAAGTAAGGACTTGAAAATACATTTTTTAATTGATTATAGCTTTTATTATGGCTTATTTGACAATGTTGAAAAGTCCCTGTTCTTTGTATTTATCAGAGAGGCAGCTGAATAGATCCTAAAAACTTGGTTGCTCGGTATTTAAGTTGATGACTGTCCTTCTCCTTGGGTGATGTGACAGGCAGGTCTGGTGCGCCATATGAAATATGAAACAGGATGGGGACAGCGTTGACAGCCATGTCACAAAGCATCAGTGAGGATGACGGGACCCGAGACCCTGGTCTGCTACACTGACATCTCTGCGGCTAATCGGAAGATACAGGTCCTCACAGCTGCCGGACCGAAAAGATGGAGAGAAGGTCAATAATTTAACAGCTGCAACATGTTGAGCCCAGTCCGACGTTAAGGTCTCCCTCCCTCCTTCCCTTGCACTCTCTCTCACGGTGACATTCACGCTCGCACATCTTTGCAGGCGAAGAAGATTCATCACCTTGCGTGCAGTGCTGTTAAATTAAAGAGCTTTTAACAACTTCAGAGGAAGCAAGAGAAGGCAGGTGTGCCCAGTTCCTGTTTCCTTTCATTGCTTACTCTTTTTTTTGAGGCGTTCAATAACTTCCCAGGAGAACGTGAGGATTGAGAGGTCGCTCGTTGGTCCCTTGGGCCCAAACGCTGCCACAAGATTGCAGGAAGAACGTTCAAGGACATCACAGGTCTTTTTTAGGACTCTCATTAATTGTACCTTTCTAAATCAACAGCTTTTAAAAATTCTAATTATTCCATATTCCATCCATTCCAAGACCCCTCACCGACCAGCAGTTGTCCAATCAATTTAATTCAAGATGTTTTCGGGTCTGATGTTTGGCTTATAGAAAAACCAAACCATAAGAAGGTGTAAGAAATTTGTAAATTAGTGTGTATCAATTATATTGTAAGCTGTGCAACGGCAATGTATGGAAACATTATAAAACCCCATTTGAAAGAGGTTTAGCATTAGCATTAAATTAGCTTTAGCTAGTGACAGTTGTCTTTTCAGCTGCAAAATACATGGTTAGAAATAAGGAACCGCTTTTTTTTCTTCCTGGTGAAATTAAAGATCCACTGTCTCCAGAAAAGAAAAGCAGCATTTTTTTTGCTTCTTTATGTTAAAAAAATAAAATCAGGGGTTATTGTGAAAGCCAACAGACCTGAAACAGTTCACTTAGGTTTGGGCTCAAGGGGTTAGTGATCCAGGTTTCGACATTACATCAGCCCACGGCTCCTAATTCTTAGGATGAGTTACATGAAAAGATCAAATGTCAGTGTTGTTTAACTGTATTTAACATCTGTGGAGTTTTTTTACATTGAAAGAAAAACAAAACATTTGTTTTAAAGGTATTTGAATTATACTGTAGTTTGAGGAACACTACGGTGGAACAGTTGATCATCGAAATGTATCATCAGAAAGTTCTCTGTGCCTCATCTGACCAGAACCATAACAGATGGACGGCACACGGGTGATTTGTGTGTGTTGCCCTTTAATTAGCCAAATAAACAGAATGATACTGTTGCCGATACAATTGTTGATTGCACAAGAGGCCTTTTCAGTTTTCTCACGGTTTTATTTTTAACTTATCTCTGTGTGACTTTGTGTCGCTGGCAGCTGCTATATTGAGTTGTTTTCCCATACGAGAGGGAGCGTGTTATGATCTCAACATACAGGGATGTCATGTGCAACCCAAACCTTTCCTCGAAGTGAAACTGCAGTCATTTCAAACACAAACTTCCATGTCAAAGTGTGAATTGTGTGTTACAAATGCTAATGGTCATTGTGCTTTATTGTGGCCAAATTGTTACAGAAATAGTAAGCAGTAGGGATATTAAATGTTCATCCTCATCTAACTTCAGTGGTCCAGGTGATAATTCTAAAATTGTTCTGAACTAGAATGTTATATGTCATGCTAAAGATGGGAATTCATCAAATGATTGGGGACTGCTGCAATTTTATCCTCAATGAATGAATGCACAGTGCTATTGCAATTGTTTGAGCTACTTTATTAAACACAGCAGACCTAGATTGCTAGATTTCTAATGATCAACATTGGGTGCAACACATGATGCTTTACTTGGGTTTGCAGTAGTGTTTATTGATGGTAAAAATGGAACATAGACTGTACACTACTTATGCAAATTAATTTATTCTTTGCTTTGATCGCCTTCAGCTGACTACTCTGAGGTTAACCACCATCACTCATTCTCTATTCCTTGACCACACACTGTGCTTCTATCATGACATGCACACACCCAATAAATATAGGACCAAAAAAAACATATTTTAAAAACATGTATAAAAAAGTGACTACATTGCAATCCATCTGCAGGTTTGAAGTGATATTAAAATCAATGACAAAAGATACGATTAATGATATGATTTATTTTTTGTTGTACACGATATTTTTTACAACTTAGAATCAGCATGTATAGCAACGAAAGGGTCTTCATCTCTGTTGCTGATTTTGAAGTGGGCGCGTCCATCACCACCAACCTGGATCTGCTTCCCAGTGCAGCTGCTTCCCTTCTTCTCACCAGAAATGACATCGCAGTAGGTGCCTCCGGGCATGCCAGTGTTAAGGGTCACATCCAGGTTCCTGAAGGTTAAGACAAGGTAAATGTTATCAAAAACATATTTAAACATTGAAGGGGGCTGTTTTATGGGATGGGAGAAACCAAATATTTAGAATGTTCTAATATTGGTTGGAGGTTTTATGTTCACCTACATGCTTCTAATTGGTTAGTCGTTTGTAGGTCATACAAGTAATGCAATATTAAAGCCAACAGTATATTAAAAGATCAATAATACATCAATAACTTTGGTTGGTTGTTCATGACAGTCCCTATTATTAGTTGAATCTGGCCAATCGATTAAAGCGAGTGAATCTGTATTCCGTCAGTAGTACTTAGCAAATAATTGTTACCAGTCATCATTGTTGAAGACGATGAAACCCCGGTTACCACGTCCAAAGGCAACCTGGTTGCTCTGGTTGTCCCACCAGTTGGAATGAGGCTGTCCGTTGACCACGTTGCGGAAAATAACCATGTTCCTAAAGGAGTGAGATGGAATATATCCAATCTTAACGTGTAACATACATAGTTTTCACATCCATATGACCGAGCAGAGATCAACAGTTTGGCTTTCTGAGGACTCACTTGATCTGACGCCATCTGTGCTCACAAACCCATCCATCTCCACAAGTCTGGTCAGCGTTGATGGGAACAGACTTGGTGGATCCATCACTATGGCTGGGAGGGCCCATCCAGTCATTTTGATCCTACAAAATAAAGATGGATCAATGAGTTGGAAGAAAAGACATACTCACAAAATATTATGTTTATTCCTTAGTCCCGGGAAAAAGCAAAATTACCTTTCCGTTGACGAAGTGGCGGTCCCAGCGGAAGCTAGACATCACCCTGGCAAATCCGTAAGGGTGAGCCAGCATGTAGCCGACAGCCATCTTGTGAAGCCTGGCGTCCCAGAAGGTAACGATGGATGCACCACCAGCACCATGGCCTCTCTGGTTGTCGTGGTTGTCAACGAAGACCAGAGCATTGCCGTTGGACATGAAACCCCATCCCTCTCCCCAGTTCCTGCACACAAGTAAACAATTTTACCAATTTTACCATTAAGACACCCAGGTTTGGAAAATATATGTGACATTTTTAAATCAGTTGTACCAGTTATAATAAATGAAATGAGTTTTGTCCTTAAAAACACACTTTTAAGCAACTTGTCCAATTCAAAAAAGTGTAGCCAGCTCATGGTTAAATAAATATTATGAATATATGATTTTGATATGTTAGTCAGGCAAAGCAACAGTATCACACGTACTTGGTGTAAGACAGCTTCTCGCCATTCCACTTCCTGAAAATAGTTCCCAGTTTGGCACCATATTTGAACTCAGTCACCCTTCCCAGATGGACGTACTCTCTAGACGAGATGGACTCACCTCCCAAATCAATAACCTGTATGCAAATCAAAACGTAATCTACATTATCCAGTCAATTCAAGGTATACGTGTTTAAGAACTTCACAATATCAACGATTTGTGGATTTTAAAAGCCCTTCATGCTATTTTACCTGTATAAATTTAGGTCAAATACTAAGGTATTGTTGAATATGAACATATGTGTTTCCTTTTATATTGTCCAAATTACCAAGAATAATGTCATCCAGCCGTTGTTTTTTGTCACTGAGACCATTAAAGCACACTACTATCAATTACCAAAGTCAGCTGAAGCAACTCCACATTACGATGAATGCATCATCATATATTCAGTGTAAAATGGACCTTGATGGGTTTGATTGTCTATCTAACTTACCTCCTGGAAGATGAAGGGTCTGGAGCCACCAGGGAACCACTTAGTGTTGAGGTTGTGCATACGGCCGTAGACGACAGACAGGTCACCGGGCCACATGTGCTTGCAGGCGTCCACTCTGAATCCGGCGACTCCCATGTCAATCAGCTTATTCAGAAGGTCGGCCGTCTTGCTCCTGACATAATCTTTCTCCAAGGCGAGGTCCAACAGACCCACTAGACGACAATCACGCACCTGTGGACAGAAAATGAGTAGTTATTTCCAACAACTGGTCAGTATGGAATCTTTTGACTTCATTTTATTAATGTATGCATTAAAAATGTTCTGTGGCAAAGTTCTGTGGCATTCATCACCTGATTGGCATCATCATAGTTCTGAATTTCCCCATTGCTAGTTTTGCATTTGTGGTCATTGAAGTCGGTCTGGGAATATGGGATACTGGGGAAGTTCTTCTTGGTAGCACTGAACCAGGTTCCACATGAAGAGTGGGTTCCCTCTCCACCGCCGGAGCCGCACATGTGGTTGATGACAATGTCCACATAGATATTGACCTGAGGTGGATGAATTTAGGATTGAAACTGCAACAACAAGTCTGTAGATTTACCAGGTTTTAAACATTGTTCCTAATGTCCTTCACTAAATCCCTCTTTACCCCAACGTTGTTGCATCTGTTGATCATGTCTCTCAGCTCGCTCTCGCTGCCTGATCTGGAGCACAGGTTGTAGCTGACTGGTTGGTATCTTTGCCACCACGGTCTCCAGGGACTATCCAGCACTATGTGCTCAGTTGGAGGAGAGATCTGAGCAACGTAGAGAAAACACATTACAGTAACTATTGCTTTTCAAGAATAAAAGTTTTTAGTTTAAAATAAGTCATCTTTACTGGGTACAAAGCAAGTAACAACCTTTCTATTTAATCCACCCGGAATCACCCTCATTTACTTCCCTGTTTCATTTAATGTAATTTAGTAAGTAATAACAGGCTTGTTAGCAATTACAGTTGCGTGGTTTAAGGTTTATGACAAAATAAATAATAAATATACTGAATATATAATTTTTTGAATACCATGTTTTACTCCCACCCAACACAGACCTGTATACCTAGTGCATCTTCAGCATAAACATTGACTATGAACTTCTTTTTACGAAATTGAAAAAAAGGGATTCTCCTCCTTCTCTTTTATTACACGCCATCTTGTGTTGAGTCACACATACCTGAACTCCACCAAAGCCATTAGGACCCAAAAAGCGCTCACACTCTGCAGCAATGTCGGCCCAGCGCCATCCAAACAGGTGCACGATGCTGGTCCTGCCGTGCTTGGTGTTGGGGTTATGCTGGGCGAGGCCGAGGCCAAACAGAGCCACCAGAATAAACAACTTCATGTTTCCCCTCGGTGAGAGAAAAGAACACACTGACCTGCTGCCCTACCGTTTGTATTTATATTGTCTTTGTCTCTATAGTTAACCAATGAGTGACTGGCAAATCAGCGGGGAGGTTACCCAGGTGCTTCTTTCTCACGGCTTTCTACAACGTCCCACAGGTTAAAAATGAAGTAACACGAGAGTTACATAATCGGAAAGGGTCAAAGATTCTAACACTTTCTTACATATTCAATGTTGATCCAACACTTGTGGTGAAAACACTCACTAATAACCCCCCTTTGTGTGGACAGATAAGGATTAAAGGTATACGCATCTGATTTTATGGTACTGGTTTTGCTCCAAGGTTGAGATGTCATGTTCACTGCAGCAGTTTGGTTGTTATTTAAAGTTGTTGGACACAATGATTTGTATTTAAAACTTATACAAGCACAGATGGACTAAATGTTCTTTGAACAATATTTTTTACAGTTTTAATATTGTATTAGAAAACTATTTGCTATAAAAATATATTACATTTGTGGATTTTTTTATCTCCCTGAGCGGATGAGGAAATGTCAAAAATCGGGGCTTATTATGAAAGCCAGATAACCTACAACAGTATCGTTTAGGCTCAAGGGGTTAGTGATGCGGGTTTCCTGTAACCCCCCCGTCACTGGCTTCTCCCGTGTCCACATATCAAAGTGTCCGACATTACATTATCACCATTGTCCTAATGCTTAGTATGGGTTACATGAAAAGATTTAATTTCAATCGAGGCCTATGTTTCCTGGTTTACTTTTAACTGAGGCAACAAGGCAGAGTTTACGTAAAAAATTGTTTCCATATTTCAATTTACTGCCCACTAGTCCACTCTAAGTTTATGAATATTAATCTGTTCATTACTAGAGTTTATGATGTATCTCTGTTTACCCAGGCCATCTGGGTTTAACATCTGTGATTCTTTACATTGAAAAATGAAAACATAACATTTTCTTTAAAAGGTTGTAAATTATACTGCAGTTTTATGAACACTACTGTTGAACAGTTGATCCTCACAATGTATCACCTGAATGTTTTCTGTACCTCATCTGACCAGATATGTCTGATGTGTGTTGCCCTTTAATTGAGCAAATAGACAGAGTAATAGTGTTACCGATAAAATTGTTGATTGCATAACAGGCCTTTCAATTTACTCAAGGTTTTATTTGTACCTTTTACCTTTTTGACAAGTGCGGAATTTTGTTGGTTTCCCACAAAATGGGAGCGATTTATGATCTCCACATAAAAGGATACCCTCAACAGAAAGGTAAAGGACCCAAATGTCTTGAAAAAAAAAAGAAAAGATTTGACTTTGTGTTACCAGTAGGTGGCGCTATGACTTTAATTCCACTTTACATGTCTCGGAGTCTCATCAAAAGCGAATGTGAAATTTGAACAGGATCTGATCAAATTTGCCGATGCTCCCTCTCGCCGCCGTTTATCGGATTCTCATAATATTCACAGTGAAGCATTACCAGGGTCTTAAGTCTCTGCTAACAACTTTTGAGCGGGATTAGATCCACCTGTGAGGAGCAATGTGTAAAGTAAAAAACGTTCAATGTCCTGTTGCCACCAGGTGGCGCAATGACTAAGGTTGAAAGTTATCATAGGGATGTTTACAGGGTAAGGAGGTCATAACATATGAGAAATATTTTTGAAAATGCTCCCCGTGCATATAAGGTGTGTTCAGGGGTTCAATCTTTACATATGTTACAATATCGGTGAGGTGCAGGCAAATTCATTTGTAAGTTATGTGTCTTGCCAGATTAACCACACCCCTTACAAAGTTCATTAGCTCATATCTTCTTCTTTCTAGGGGCATTAAACCAATAACAATCCACAAAAAGTCGTGACAATCGGACACAGCGTTTATAGAGAAATCAGCAAAAACGTGTTTTTACAAAATAGCGGAAAATCTAGTTAGGAGCATTTGCATACCATGGTTGACTTTTTTGTCGATCATGTCCAAGTGCACATGTATGCCATATTTCAAATCAATCGGGCATTAGGTGAAAAAACTGGCCTAGTGTGGTACTATAGGGGGCGCTACAGGGAAATTTCTTGATTTCCAAATGCGAGACCCCAAAAATTTCAAATTTCTCACCTATTCTGATATGCATGCCAAATTTAACAACTTTTTGACTCTTTAGAGAAAATAATAATTCCTTGAAATACAATAGGTTCCTCTACGACTAGTCGTAGCGAAGACCCTTATTAAGTGATTCAAAATGAGAGAAGTGTGTTACCAATGCAACATTGTATATTTTTCATTAACAAGACAGTCCAAACCAAGTATCTATGTGCCTTGTTCTTTATTTTGACCACATTGTTACAAAAACAGTTAGCAGTATCAATATTAAGTGTTCATCAACTAACTTCAGTGGTCCAAATAATATTTCTTAAATTGTACTGAAGTAGATTATTATATGACACTTTGATGAAGATGGGTCTTCATCAAATGATTGGGGACTGCATCAATTTTATTCCACAGTATAATCATGCTATTTAAAAAAAAATATTGTGCCTGCACCTTTCTGGATTATTATGGTCAATGAATGTGCTGTTTCCAAAGCACAGTGCTAATGCAATTGTTTGAGCTACTTTATTAAAGACAGCAGACCCAGATCGCATCCTATGAAAATTATCAACATTTGGTGCAATACACGATACTTTACTTGGGTTTGCAGTAGTGTTTCTTGATGGTAAAAATGGAACATGTGCATTTGCTACTACTTGAAGACAAACGTATTCATTTATGCTCTGCTTTGATCGCCTTCAGCTGACTACTCTGAGGTTAACCACCATCGCTCATTCTCTCTTCCTTCACCACACAGTGTGCTTCTATCTTGACATGCACACACCCAATAAATATAGGACCAAAAAAACATATTCCAAACACATGTACAGAAAAGTGACTACAATGCAATCCATCTGTAGGATTGACGTGATATTAAAATGAATGACAAAAGATACGGTTTATCTAATGATATGATTTATTTTTTGTTGTACACCATATTTTTTACAACTTAGAATCAGCATGTATAGCAACGAAAGGGTCTTCATCTCTGTTGCTGATTTTGAAGTGGGCGCGTCCATCACCACCAACCTGGATCTGCTTCCCAGTGCAGCTGCTTCCCTTCTTCTCACCAGAAATGACATCGCAGTAGGTGCCTCCGGGCATGCCAGTGTTAAGGGTCACATCCAGGTTCCTGAAGGTTAGGACAAGGTAAATGTTATCAAAAACATATTTAAACTTTGAAGGGGGCTGTTTTATGGGATGGGAGTAACCAAATATTTAAAATGTTCTAATATTGGTTGGAGGTTTTATGTTCACCTACATGCTTCTAATTGGTTAGTAATTTGTAGGTCATACAAGTAATGCAATATTAAAGCCAACAGTATATTAAAAGATCAATAATACATCAATAACTTCAGTTGATTGTTCATGACAGTCCCTATCATTAGTTTAATCTGGCCAATCGATTAAAGCGAGTGAATCTGTATTCCGTCAGTAGTACTTAGCAAATAATTGTTACCAGTCATCATTGTTGAAGACGATGAAACCCCGGTTACCACGTCCAAAGGCAACCTGGTTGCTCTGGTTGTCCCACCAGTTGGAATGAGGCTGTCCGTTGACCACGTTGCGGAAAATAACCATGTTCCTAAAGGTGTGAGATGGAATATATCCAATCTTAACGTGTAACATACATAGTTTTCACATCCATATGACCAAGCAGAGATCATAGTGTGAGATCAACAGTTCCCGGTATCTGGCTTTCTGAGGACTCACTTGATCTGACGCCATCTGTGCTCACAAACCCATCCATCTCCACAAGTCTGGTCAGCGTTGATGGGAACAGACTTGGTGGATCCATCACTATGGCTGGGAGGGCCCATCCAGTCATTTTGATCCTACAAAATAAAGATGGATCAATGAGTTGGAAGAAAAGAGATACTCAAAAATATTATGTTGTATCCTTATTCCAGGTAAAAGCAAAACTACCTTTCCATTGACGAAGTGGCGGTCCCAGCGGAAGCTAGACATCACCCTGGTTAATCCGTAAGGGTGAGCCAGCATGTAGCTGACAGCCATCTTGTGAAGCCTGGCGTCCCAGAAGGTAACAATGGATGCACCACCAGGACCATGGCCTCTCTGGTTGTCGTGGTTGTCAACGAAGACCAGAGCATTGCCGTTGGACATGAAACCCCATCCCTCTCCCCAGTTCCTGCACACAAGTAAACAATTTTACTAATTAGGAGCTCACCCTTAAAACACCCAATTTTGGAGAACAATATGTGAAGTTGTTAATTCCTCAGAGATGAACCAATTCTAGTAAATAAAATGACTTTTGTACTTAAAAACACATTTATGAATAATTTGTCCACTTCAGAAATGTGTAACTATCTCATGATGTTCTCAGAGTTGTACCAGTTATAATAAATAAAATTAGTTTCGTCCTTATGTGCAGCCAGCTCATGGTTAAATAAATAATATCAATGTATTAATTTGAGTTAGTCAGGCAAAGCAACAGTATTATACGTACTTGGTGTCTGACAGCTTCTCACCATTCCATTTTCTGAGTACAGTACCTAGTTTGGCACCATATTTGAACTCAGTCACCCTTCCCAGATGAACGTACTCTCCTGGCCAGATAGACGGACTTTCAAAATCAATAACCTATTGGTAAATCAAAACCGTATCTGAATTATCCGGTCAATTCAAGGTAGATGTGGTTATGATTAACTTCACCGTAATTCACAGCAATTTGTGGATTGAGTAAATGCAATTGAACAATCTTTTGGGACTCAGCAGTAACAACAACCATATTTCTGTTTTTAACCAGTTCTTAATTTCTCTACTTCATTTCCAACGGCTCTGTTGACTTCTATTTTTGCTGGTATATTTTCTAAATTACAATAATTTCATCAAGCCTTTTATTGTAAATGAGACCATTAAAGAACAAAGCTATCAAATACGGAAGCAACGTCACATGACAATGAATGCATCAACCATGTATGTTGTTAATGCTACAGTAAAATGGATTTTTATTTTTTGTGGGTTCGATGGTCTATCTAACTTACCTCCTGGACGATGAAGGGTCTGGAGCCACCAGGGAACCACTTAGTGTTGAGGTTGTGCATACGGCCGTAGACGACAGACAGGTCACCGGGCCACATGTGCTTGGAGGCGTCCACTCTGAATCCAGCGACTCCCATGTCAATCAGCTTATTCAGGAAGTCTGCCACCTTGCCCCTGACATAATCTTTCTCCATGGCGAGGTCCAACAGACCCACTAGACGACAATCACGCACCTGTGGCAGAAAATAGGCTTTTAAATTGATCTTATGAATCATTCATTCTCCTTGAAGTCAAACAACTTGTTAATATTGAATCTTTTCACTTAATTTTGTGTTTTTTCTTAAGCTACCAGTGAAGTGGCATTCATCACCTGTTTGGCATCTTCATAGTCCTCAATATTGCCATCGGCAGTTTTGCATTTGTGGTCATTAAAGTCAGACTGGGAATATGGGATACTGGGGAAGTTCTCCCTATCAGAACTGAACCAGGTTCCACATGAAGAGTGGGTTCCCTCTCCCCTGCCGGCGCCGCACATGTGGTTGATGACAATGTCCACATAGATATTCACCTGCAGTGGATGAATGTGGGATTGAAGTGCAACAAAACCTCCCTTCAATCTCTTAACTTTCACTTCCCATCACAATGCATTCAGTACATTCTCAGCAAACAGAAACATAGAAAAGCTGTGCAGCTCACTATTGTTTTTTTGTGATGTTAATGGTCCGCGAACAAGCATGCAGCTTGTTTCAAAACTTAAAAAACGATGCATGAAGCATGTGTATCTGGAAATAATTTTGTTGTTTAACATAAGGATATCGATTTACTAGGTGCATTCAAACATTGTTCCTAATGTCCTTCACTAAATCCCTCTTTACCCCAACGTTGTTGCATCTGTTGATCATGTCTCTCAGCTCACTCTCGCTGCCTGATCTGGAGCACAGGTTGTAGCTGACTGGTTGGTATCTTTGCCACCACGGTCTCCAGGGACTATCCAGCACTATGTGCTCATTTGGAGGAGAGATCTGAGCAACGTAGAGAAAACACATTACAGTAACTATTACTTTTACTAAGTGTGTGCAGAAGGAAGATTAATAATACTAGACTTTACATGGTAAAAACTAGGCCGTTATTAAAAAGAGCCTCTGCAGCAACTATCTACTGTATAGTACTATTCAGTCGTTGGAAAATATCATAACATAATTAGTTATGATATTTAAATATTTCTTTGTTTGAAATATTTCTCAGCATAAACATTGACTATGGACATCTTATTTCAAAATGAAAACAAAAAGGATTCTCCTCCTTCTCGCTCGTGTTGAGTCACACGTACCTGAACTCCACCAAAGCCATTAGGACCCAAAAAGCGCTCACACTCTGCAGCGATGTCGGCCCAGCGCCATCCAAACAGGTGCACGATGCTGGTCCTGCCGTCCTTGGTGTTGGGGTTGTGCTGGGCGAGGCCGAGGCCAAACAGAGCCACCAGAATAAACAACTTCATGTTTCCCCTCGGTGAGAGAAAAAGTACTCACTGACCTGCTGCCTTACCGTTTGTATTTAAATCCTCACTTTCTATATAATGGACCAATGAGTGACTGGCAAATCAGCGGGGAGGTTATCCAGGTGCTTCTTTCTCACGGCGGGACTGCTACAAACAGTCTGAATGAGTACACAGATGCTGTGACTTCATACATTGGTTTCTGTGAGGACAGAAAGGACCTTCGACAGATCACTAATCACAATCCCCCCCCCCCCCCCCGACGACCAGGTTCATAAATGATCTGTTAATAAAATGATTCTGGCAAAAAAAGTAATTAGAATATTGTAACACCACTGTAATTTTGAAACTAATCAATAGAATAATACCAATGTACAGTTATTATTGTATTTAATGTAATGTAATCTATCGAAATGCATTCATGTAATACTTGATGGCAATACAACTGATATTGACGGAGAGACATTCGAGATCCAAGCTACATTGAGCTCACCAGGAGACCACTGCCAAGGGGCGTGGGCACTGACTTTCACACCTTTACTGATCTGTATAAATACTTGTAGGCAGCCATTGTTCTGGAGTTCGCTGGTGGAGACAGAGGACAGGCACTAGGGACGGTCAAAGGACTCCCTGGGGCCTGTTGGTTTGTGGAGACCAGCGGCTCCTCAGCTGAGATGTTCTTTTTAGCACAACACCTTTTCCTTTATTAAATACTTTTGATTTTAACTTTCCAAGATGTCTTCCATCTGTCTGGTGTTTCTTTATGTTTTTAACATAACAATACCTACCAGATAAATGTTTCTGATTCTGATTTTGATTCCATGGGGTTACATTATCGGAAAGTGTCTTTTTAAAAGTTCGTAAACATTTAATGTTTATTTAACCTTCATGTTGCACTGACTTTTATCCTCCCTTAAGGTCAAAACAGCAACACAGCGAAGTTATTTTAATGACTTTAAACATCACAACATGTCAAGTTTTATATTTTTTTCTATTATAATCGAGCACTGATTGCAATATCAAGACATATCAAAATATTTTAATCTTTCAGGACAGGTTAGAGGTATCAACTTATATATACTACTGATTATGTCACAGACACAAATGTTGGAAGAGTCCTTCTGTAACCTGATAACAGTGAGCCTCTATGGAAGAAGGAAATATTTACTTGTGAAACTTTCCCTGAGTTACAAAACTTCTGTCTGTACACACATCTATTTTGGAGAGAGCAAATAGAAAGTTACTTTTTAACAGTTTTATCTAGTCAAACATGAGACTGTTGTGGGGATATCTCATATCTCGTGTGTATGCTTGTTGGGATTCATAACATTGCATGTAATATTATAGTAGCTTATGAGCAGTCCAAACACCTTTGATATATATTTGTATAAATACATGTTTTCATCTTCAGATTGAGAGATGTGATGTAGACGCACTTTCATTTAAAAACATAGCTGGTTTACCTATGACCTGCAAGTTTACTTTATATACCTAAAGCGTCTTTGGGTACCCAGAGAAGCGCTATAACGAAAACGAAAGTATTATTACATGTGTTGAGCAGACCTTAGGAACAGAGGTTCATAACTAGGGTGTAGACTTCTCTCTGGCCATTTCTTCTCAAGAAGAACAAAGGACCTTGACATCATCAGTACAGGGTGAGCTCAACACTCAGCTTACAAGTCTGTAGAAGTAGATTTGCATACAGGTTTGTTCTATAGAACACAGGGTGACACTAGTCTTCGCTTTCTTAAAAGGCAACCAAAGATGTACCTAATAGAGGTTTCTTAATCTATTTAAATTATTTTCCGCCTGTTACAGTGGTTGCTGGGATAGACATGTCAGGAGGGAATACACGTAGGCAGTATGAAGGAAAGTGAAATTAAACTGAGATGAAGTTCTTCTTCCACAACATGAACTGAATACTGCAATGAAATGATCCTGGTGACAGTGAGCCTCTATCACATTTATTGTTTATTTTGAATTAGTATAACTTCTGTGAAGATAAGAAGATGTTTTATAATGATGTATGACATCTGATTGTATTGGTCGTTCATTCTTTGTTGTAAACTTTTGTCTCAATTGCACAGTAAATAAAACTAATCTTAACCGGCAAAATAATTATTCAGTTTTATACTGATTTCATCACAGACATAAATGTTGGAAATGCAGTTAAAAACAGGTCGTATTCTTCTGTAATCTCACCGTATTCAATTTTTATCAAGGAAAACCAACACAGATAAAATGCACATGGAAACAAGTTAACTAAACCAGACCAGACAAAACACAAGGATTTTCCCACACCATGGCTAAATGCTACTTGTGCTTGGTTACTGTATGTTGGCAAAGGATCAGGCAGGTGGCAAAGGAGACAAAAATATGTCTTCTGTATAAGATTAATCCTGCATATTACTTAAAAAAACCTTCAGAAAGTTGTTTCTGAAAATAAAAACTTTATGAGACAATCATTTAACTATAAGCTTTCGAAACTTTAAGTATGATTTACTTGATACTTTTACTTAAGTATTTTGAAAGCAGGATACCATTGGCATTGAGTATTTTAGTTGAGTGTGGCATTTCCTCACTTAATGACCTGTAACTGACCTAACACATTCAGGATTTAGGATAATGTTACTGTTCTTAAACTTATGGTCTTCAGAATCAAGATTTAATGCATATTGAATTGAGACCGGGGAACCTGAAGTGAATAATGATAACTCGTTCATGGGTTTTATGACTCATTCTGTTAAAACTCTAATGGTTATGATGGGACATAATTTCATAGTGAAAAAGGTCCTCTGATAATTAATTTAAAACAAGGGAACCTGAGGTGAAAAACAACAAACTGCTATGCAGTCTTCTGTAATGTGTTTACAATATTAAATGTGTTGATCAACCATTGAAATATAATAGAAATCTCCCTCAACTCGAAGTGCTCTAAACACTCTGAATCAGACCAGACACACTAGTCTGGTCTGGCTCCGGGACCCACCATCACCCCATAATGACAAGCCACGACCCAAATTGAGGAACATAATCAACTTCTCAAATTTATTCAAAATCAAGTTCATAAGCTGAATTTTATATTTTATATTCAGGATGTTTAATTATCCGAAAAACCCAATGTCTCCCCCATATCAGAATGGTTTGACCCAACCTGGCACACGCTGCTGAAAACATGGACGGACGCTGGCATAAAAAACGACACTCCGCTGCATTCAAAAAGTCCCTTCAAAATAAAATCCCATTAAAAACGACCCACTAGTTGAGAATCACTGCTCTAAACAATATCTGCTTTATTGGATTGTACCATGCATGCTTTTTCACCAGAAAAGAATGAATTTGCCAGTGTCCTTGCAGGAATGTTGCATAAATAAGTGCAGTGAATGCCATACTGACTATGTGTGTGTTGAAGCTTTTGTTTATAGAGCCTGGTCTGCTTCATCATGCCTCGCCCCATCTGCTCCCTCTATGACCCAGCTGCTCCTCCCAGATGCCATGTTCACTGTAGCTGATTTAAAGTTGTAGAACACAACAATTTGAATTCAAAAGTTATGCAAGCACAGATGGATTAAATGTTCTTTGAACAATATTTTTTACAGTTTTAGTATTGCATCCAAAAACTAATTGCTATATTAAGACATTACATTATTTGGGTATTTTATACGTATGCATGCCTATGCTAGGTCTTGGTACCCACTGCATTGCTCTCATTGGCAGCTATACAGCTGATAATTGTCCCCTACCAAGGCGTCTTTGCAGTAGCAATCACCTTTAACTTAGAAATAGCTATTTACCTGATACTTTAAATATGTGTCTGGAGGGTTGGATGTTTGAATCCAGTTATTACAGAACTATACTATTAATCATGTGTTTTTGGTCACAACGTACTCCTTCAGGACACATCTGGCTCTTTAGCTGCTAAATGCTCCACTATTTCCTCCAAGTAAAAAGCTGCTGGCTGGGGCTGATAACGGCACTGTGAGAGTGCTGAGATTGGATCAAATAAGTAGAGTTTAAGGCGCGACGGTAAAACAGTGAACTGAAATAGTGCAAAGTCCTGGAAATCCATAGGGCGCTACGGTTTTAGGTGATAATTCTCTGTTTGTTGAATCGCTACAAGCGACCTTGTCCCCATTGTTTTCAGTTTGTTTTCATGTTGTTTGGCTCTATTATTGCCACTTCAAGGTTTTCCTTTGACTCACTGGTGTGAGTTTTATTTACTCTGACGACACATCATGCTCAGTGGGAGGAGACGTCGGAGAGAGCGAGGGCCCAAAATCCCTCACATTTTCCCATGGGCCCCAAAAATTCCACAAAACTCCTTTCCTGTATGGGCAACATTGAACATACCTCCGGAGGCGATGAAGGCATCCAGGGACAAAGCTTTCTTTCACAGCTCGGAGCTTTGAGACCAGGTGGAGAGAGAGAGAGATGCCGCTCATTTGGCTCCCGCCCCTCGTTCTGTGACGGGAGAGTGGAAGGGTCATAGCGACGGGGGGGGAGGTCACAGGGTCTACTGGAGACAGAGGGAAGCGAAAGTAAGGTGGAACGAGAGCAAGATGAAAAGAAAAGGGGACGATGGGGGGTGGGAGGGGGTTAAGAAAGAGAAGGAAGGAGAAAGTAAAAGTGCGAGGTAAGTGTGTGATGTTAAGTGGAAGTGCGTGAGAGGGAGACGGGGGGGGGGTGGTTGCTGCTGTATACTTCAGGGTAAATGAGGAGAAACACAGAGGAAGGGAGTGGAAAAAGAGAGAAAGGGGGGAGTTTGAACCATATAGGGGGAATAAAGGGATTTGGGGTGAGGCCGCTAGGCTGAATGTGCCTCGTCTTCTCACATTTCACGGACGCCCTAACAGACAGACAACTCAAGCTGTTGGCAAACGGATCAGAGCGCATAGCGTGCTGGATGAAAGCAAGGACAAAGTGTGCAGGGCTAAAGTGGTGCTGCTACTGTAAGGGATACCACAGGTACAGAGCAACCTCAGAGGTCAACGCTGCACTAATCACTGCATTGGATGAAACGGTATCAAAAGGCAGCTGTAAACACACTTAATTTGTTGCTTCGTTAGACACTCCAAAAATATACTGCTTCTATCTTTGCGTGGCTTTTTAATGATGCAATCAATTACTACTGAAGTACTAAATATTGTTTTTTTACTCATTTATAATGCTATGGTTTTAAAAGTATCAAAGATTTCATCAGTAATACCAGACAGGGAAGAGAAAGGTCCAAAAAGGGAACACGCTTTTTCAAAGGAAAGTTTCAGCCCACTATCCTCCTCTTTTTTGTCCTGTGATGATATGTTGTGCAGATGTTGGGAAAAGCTTTCCATCTCGCCGCGAAGAATAACAGCAGCAGCAGCAGAAGTCCCCCAGGAGAGGTTTGCGCTCTGAAACTTGCTAATGCGCACAGACACACACACACACACACAAACACACACACACACCCGTGCAGGCTTTAAAGCTTTTGTGTGTTTTTAGACAAGTCACAGATTCCGACCCTTTCTCACCGTCTGTCTCTCACATGCTCTCCTTCCAGCCAGAGAAGACACACTTATCGCTTCTATCTCAAGACGTCAAAGAAAACCTAGTGATCGAGCACATATAAATTACAGTGTTTCCCAAATAAAAAACATGGGTGGGAGTTACCAATGAAAGCAGTTGTCTGGAATAGTCTGGAATTTAATTATTTATTTTTAATTTGATAAGTTATTTATTTCTATACTTTAAATCTATATCCTTCCTTCCTGCTTTCCTGGCTGTAATCATTAAAAGTTCCCAGAGCCCAAGGCTTGATTTAGTGAAAAGTTAAACACATTTATTAGAATGAAGGGTTTTTTCAATCTGTCACTTGAGTGAATGAATTATACAGATGTTTGGAATTTTTAGGTGATTACTTGCACCTGCAATGACCAATTGGGGCAGTGAAAACAAGAGCAGTTAATAGTGGCCAGAAAGAGATGGCTCTGGTTTCAAAAAGAAATCTGATCGTATATGAGAAAATTAGCCTTCTTTCACTTGACTTATTACCTCAGTTAATAGTCTAAAACAACGTTTTGTTGTGATGTTCATTTAGCCAATTATTTGATAGTTAAATAAACAACTGGCTGGTCGTCTAATAACTTTTTTCACCAGAAGCTGGTTGGACAGAAAATGTTTGAACATCAGAAACTATGGTAAACTGACTTTTGACGTAATCATTTATGTGTATAAACTATAATACAACTTCAGTAAGTCTCAACTAAACACCCCTATGTTTCGATTATGACATCAATTCTGTTAACAAATTGTCCCAAATTGAGATAAGCTTGAGGACGACGTCATTATTCCCCTTAATTATTATACTTAAAAAGCAGTCTTAAAGTTGCAGAGACATAGGTGAAGTCAAATATTTCCTGTTCAAATTCATCCCATGCAAAATATTTGCATATATCTCTCTTCATAGTTATGGCCACAAACTTCAAAAGAGGTGCCTACATGAAAAAGCCAAATGAATCCTACTTCTTCAAATGTGCATTCTTTGTTTTAATAGAACGTAACAGAAGGAATGCCATCCTGCTGCTGTTTGCTGGAAAGTTCACCAAAAGAATTACAGATGGAGTCAATTTTATGATCCTCTTTCACAGCAGTCAGCGGGAAACGAGAGCTTCGCTTTCATGGTCACGAGCAAAGCAACAGTTTCGCAGTGAGAACGTTTCTGAGTTCTTCTGTGCTGACTGCTTCCGAAATATTTGTCCTCCTTTGACATTTGTTACCTTTTACAATAACAGAGAATTGCAGGGTTTCAGCTGCATGGCATTGGAGGAACACTTGAGTTTTGTTTTCTGGGATTTCCTTCAATAAGTATTTCATGAGGTTCCTTAGAAAAGCAATCACTGGGAAAGAAGATAAAATGATGCTCAGGAACCACTTGAGCAGTGGAAAAGCCGTATTACGGTGGATTATGAAATCCATATGAATGCAAGCTTAAGATAAATCTAATTATCTGTAATCAGTTTGACTCCCACACCTGACTGGCTAACAGCCTTTTCCATGATATCACTGCTGGCTTTGAGGTATAGAAAGCTTTGAGATATAGAGAGGGAGGTTGGGCGTGTCAGGAACCTTCCAATAACACAATATCACGTTTGCCTTTTTTACAAACTCGTGCTGGAGCCCCAAATCACAGGTCACATCGGCCCACACACGTCTTAAATTATCGCTCCGATGTCCCTCTGCTAGCGTGTCTTTGATTGGTCGTTTCAACAGACACCAGGGTTAACTAAACATAAAGTGAGCGGGAAGGACGGCTGCTGCTTACAGTTTCAAATAATTTGGTCAATCGAAGTTTATGGGATTTAACGGATGAACAAGATCATGAAGATCGTTGGCAAACTGCGGCAATGTGCAGGGCAGATGTCAGTGGCACAGGGGGGGAGGGGGGGAGGGGGTAGCACAACAGAACCAAAGTCATCTATTTAAACACCCTGATACTCTACAGAGAGAAAAAATAGCAACAAGTCTTTCAAGGCGAAGCGTCGGCGCTGTAGGTCTGCAGGCTTGTACTTAAAGGGGAATAATCACAGGTTGTATAGTTGGCACGCAGAGGGCAGAGGATGGCTGTAAACCTTGACTTGATCTCACACTAATGAGCTTTTGTATAAACGCTGCGAGCACCCTGTTGTTTGTTCTCCGCTGACTTTATGTGCTTCCAGTCATAAAACCGTGTAGCTCGAGGTGACTCGATCGGTCCAAGTTCCTGTCTTCAACTGGCTGCTTCTCTTTATTTGCAGCCATAATAGAAGCCAAGAGTTACCTCGGTGCAACGGACTGGCATACACAAACACACACACACACACACACACACACACACACACACACACACACACACACACACACACACACACACACTTTTGATAGAATGAGTCAATCTTGACATGCTGTAATACATTTATTTATGGGATTGTAAAGTATGCTTTTAATCTTTCCAAATTGTGCTAAACCCATTACTTTAAGCAACAGGAACTTCCTACATTTTAGATCATTTGACCTCTTAAATTCATTTCAGCCCAAGTCTGAGTCACAAAAACTTAAGAGTTAATATTAACTACCTGCTGTAGAGCTTGCATGGAAATTGTCGAAGTTGTGACTTCTTATTGATGGCCCATGTGTTTTTTTTCTTTGTTTATATTGCACTTCCCTTAGGCATGTATGCTCCAAACACATGTCATATTAACTAGAGATGAGATGGAGAGAGAGACGTGCAAAAGAAGAAACTAAAGGAGCAACAAAAGAAGGGCGGGGAGTCCCAAAGTCCATCTTTTTTTTTTATATTGCATGCCATCTAATCCAGTTCTTAGTGCCTTCAAGTAAAGTACTAAATTGCACACTAATCTCAGATTTGATTGTTGCAACTCACTGTTTTTCTTGCATTCCTTGATCTTCTGTTTCTTAGCGCTCCTCCTCCTTTCTATATGCTACAATCTGGATTTTTATGTACCCTGACAAAAACACACCACCACCATCAAGTTGGCCAGAGCATTGGGGGCTTGGGATTGAATGTAGACATAAAGGCTCTGTAGAATATCCAGGAAGTCTATTTAGGAGGACCTCCATGAGGCATTCTGGAAAAATTCCCTTCCAGCCCAATCAAATCAAGACAAACAGAGCTGTGAAGGGTCGGACTGCGGAATGACATTCACCCCGTTCAACCGGTCCCTGGGTATCTGTTTTCTGACTTCTATCTGCTCTTTCCAACACGCACTGCAGTCAGAGAGGACCTTCGCACACTTTAAACACCACGCACCGAGCGAGTGGGGGGGTCGTTCCACGTTTCTAACACCAGGGGGCCCTCTTAGGACTTGCTGAGTCCAAGCCGAAGTGGCACAATTAGAAAAAACCCTTGGTTCCAAATTAAACTCACCTCATCACGCAGGGGGAGGTCAAGTAGGTAATTGTGTTCCCAGTGACTCCATCGGTGCAGCCCGGAATCGCACAGGAAGTTTATGGACTTTAAAAGCTCGCAGAGGAGAGATTTTCTTTCTCTTACAATGTCAGTTTCTATAGGTTTTCTTTGTTGGCATGCAACAAAAGTTATTTTCAGATTGCTGTTTTTTTATCTCTTTAATTCAGTGAAAACGATGGACAGTATGTTTTGAGGGTTGTGTAATAAAAAGCCCAGCTGTAAATCTACCATCACCAAGCTTAAAGCTGGGCTGTTGTTAGAAACTCACAAACAAGTGTTGTTGAAATATGCTACTGCTGTAGATTAAACTCTCCAACACTATACAAAGGGGGTGAAACAACCTTGAACAGTTACAAACACTAAAACTAAAAAGACAACTTTCCCCACTTACCGTAATAAGAATTTCGATAAGGTATTGAATGATGATGAGTGTCATGAGCATAGTGTGATATTACTTCCACCATTAATGCCTTTACAAACAACTGCTGACCCATTTCACTAAGTTGCTCATTGAGAAGTGTACTTCTCTCTAAATCGTAATTCAACATTAGCACAATCGAAGTATAATCTCACGAGGTTGATGGGGGTGTCATAACATTTGGATACTCAATTTGTCACTATGATGCACATAATCCTCTTGGTGGTGCCAGAGGAAAGCTCCAGGGACCAACAAAGCCATCCGAATACATAAAGTAGTCTATAATGTATACTGTTAATACTCTTAATACCATGTTGCTAGTACTTTTACTTCAGTAGTTTTTTTTTTAATTCAAGATTTCCTCAAGTAATAGATTTAAATAGTTCTCCCAATGTGTCTTTATTGCACAGAGAGACCATGCTGGCTGACCAACACTACAGTGGGTCGAGCCAAAACATAAAATAACTTATAACGCAACATTTGTATGAGGCAAATCACTGCCCAACATCTACAGATCGTTTTTCAGGGGTGTGTTGCTCTAATCGTCACAGACTCCCTATCCCAAATCAGATTTATAATTTTCAGAACTTCCGTGCTTTGTGAAGTGCTACATAGCGCAATAAAAGTGGGCTGTCAGTCAGTTGTTTCTACGTCTTTATGGGGTGTGATCAGAATTCAGCCAAATGTCTGGAGCCAAACATAAGCCCAGACTGTTATTAAGTGTGTGTGTGTGTGTGTGTAGCACATATCTGGAGCTTGTCTGACAAAACCACCCAGTATTGGGTAACTTAGGCATTCATGTGACATTGTGTCTTCAATCACAGTGATGATCCCGCCCGACGGGGCCACATTTGTTAGGAGCTTTCATTTAATTTGACTTTATTTCCATCAATGAAACCATTGAATTATTTATCGCAGAAAGATCGTTCAGATGGTTTCTACACAATTAATTATATACATAGACATGTTACTTACTTTATCCATCCCTTGTGTTTTTTTTTTTTTTGTAGTTCTTTGTCTAAATCTCCTCAGGCTATAAGAAAACCTTCAATCTCACGTCTTATTTTATCCTTTTCCCCTCACTAAACTACTGCGACTTTTCGTTAGTAAACACTGTGGCACCATTTCTCACCCACTTACACCTAAACAGGAACTTTTCAAAATACAGCTTTTAATGTTGTGTGAATGTGTGCGCGCACATGTCCATCCACCAGTCTATTTGTGCATGGGTGTGTGTTTGCTTCACAGTTTATGCGTATATGTGATTTTCTATGTTATATTTGTTTCAGGGTATCAATTTGGTGAGCAAGGCTTGACTCGGTGGCCAGTAATAAACTTCTATTCCAGTGCTGCATGTGCAGGGGCCTTCACCACAGGCAACTATGTGGCCGCCCGCCCGTGCCACCACAAGGGGAACCATACATTTGAGACTGGCATGAGTCACCGTTTACTACAGCTCTCTCACCCAGGGGCCCTCAAGTGATGCATCCAGTTGTTAGGCTCCCAAGTAGCTTTGAGTTTCAGAAGAAATTATATAGTTCGGTTTTCAATTCAATTGAACTTTTGTACTCGGGTCCTACTTTTACCATTTTGACCCGACTCCCATGTAAACCATATATATATATATATATATACAGTATATATACATTATCTATAAATAACCAGGAGCAAATGTGTGTAAATGAATGGTCCTGACCATTTTTACTGACATTTCCACATCTCCTTGTATTGAATGTTAACATGTCAACACACATTTTAAAAGCCTTCCTCATTGTTTTCATTTCCTCTCATCCTTAATTTAAAAAAAAACTGAATTTATGCCAACCTTTGTTTGTATAATTATACAATAAAAAAATATGTCTATCTAAGAGAGGAATACAAGACAGACTCTTAATTAATGACAACCAACGGGTTGAACTATTCTAAAGTTGCCTTGCTCTTCTCACATCCAAAGGTCCTAAAACAGGGCTATTCAATTGGCGGCCCGCGGGCCACATGCGGCCCAAAAGCAACCTCAGAGTGGCCCAGCCCGTAGTTCCGCAATAGACAGTATAAAAGAGAAAATAAGGTCCCGCCAGCGATATTTTTTCCCCCACTATGGCCACGCCAAGACCCGCCCTTCAATAGCATTCACACACTACTGTTGGCCAGGTGTCCGTGTAGAGTAGCGATCGTCATCCTCAGTATGTTTGGATCAACGTACACATGTGAGTCAAGTTTTTCACACATGAACTCGATAAAAAGCAACTCTCGTGGCTCCCTGACTGACCGTACCGTCCATCAATGCCTCCGGATTGCATTGACAACAGTCACTGCTCTCGTTCAAAACAAAAAATGTCACCTCTCCCACTAAGTCAGCAGGATAAATGTAGCCTACCTACATCAATATAATGTGGCATGTGTAATCACACATGTTGGTGATTTAAAATATGTTCCCTCAATGTGCAGTAGTACACCTTGTGTAGTTAGTTATAGTTGTGAATACTGCGCACTTTTTATTTTTATGCACTTTGAGATGTTCCTGCATGGGTCAAATATGAGCAAGATGTTTATTTTATTTCAAAAGGAAACTTAATGATATTGTGAATTGCCTATTGTGCACTTTTTTGTTTTATGTACTTAGTAGGTCAGATATGTAGCTTAGGTAGGCCTAGGCAGGAGGTGCCTAGGTCAGTTTCTTTTCTTTTGTAAGTGGAAAAAGTAGGAGCTACCTCAGATTCTGTTCAGTTAGCTCTTTTGTTTTCTATGCACCTTTTGCTGTGCAAACTGACCAAATTCAAAAGAGAAACGCTGAAATGACTGGCCCAACTAACCTTTCTCGATTTGAAAATCTGACCCAACTGAATTTGTAATTGAATAGCCCTGTCCTAAAACATCCCAACATTTTTTTTGGTGGATAATAATGAAAGAGTATGCCACGTGTTTCCACCTCAAATGGATCATCTTCACTATTACAGATGTATCACATGGCTATTCGGAGGGGAATCTTTGGACCCTTAGTTCAACCCGGACCTGCTTTGCTGATTAAGTGGTGCTCTTAAGGCCCTCTTTCTGCATGATCTTCACAAACCGTGTTTTCAAAATATCGACCTATAACATAGTATGAAACCATTACATTATTATAATTCCTCTTTGTCAGTCTTCATCAATTCCGAGTTTAGATCAGTCATAACTTCCTTTTCAACATGGCATGGATTCCTTTCCAGGATTTCTTTGATGATGTGTAAAGCTGACAGAAAAAACAGAAATATATCGGAAAAAATGCTACCTGATCCGTGGTAAAAGCAAAGCCGTCTTTGGAAACAATGACACTCCTATTGGGAGGAATATTTCCACATGCGAGAATGTGTTCTCACTCTGTTTAAATGATTCCAGACATGCTGCTCTCCCTATCGCCTTACGCATGTGCACATGGGCAAAGAGCATGCAGGAGTAGGCCTATAAGCTCAGAAATGCACACATGCTTTGCGCACCCCCACCCGCTGCAACCTTTGACCCTTCGCACACTTCAATATCTCTGCTGTTGGGGCTCCACTTATCTGCAGCGTGAGGTTTTGCCACTTGACAGTCACTTCTGTGGCGTCTGAGTCCAAAACAGTTCCGTGCAAATGCAAGTTCAGCTGCTTCGCCGAATCTGTCACTGAGTTTTTCACCAAAAAAAAGAAGGGCCACCACTGGAAAAGGCAATAGATCAACGTCACTGAAACATTTTCAAAACGGTCTTTTATGTTATTTCAGGTCCACCCAGCAGCTTCCTTTCCTTACACCCCAAGAACTGGCATTCTTTGACAGCCAGATGTTGGACCTAGAAAAAAAGACTTGGGGGGGATGCCAGCCCCTCTTATTAGGAGCAGATCACTCGCTTAGGTGGATTAAAATACAGTCACGAATAGGGCTACTCCTTAGCGCTAACAGAGCTAGCTTCTTTTCAGACTTTAAGAGGCAAAAATAAAGCTTTGTTAAATGAATTGTACTCTATCAGCAAAGAGCCCGACCTTCCTCTCAGGACATGGCGTGTGGAGCGTTTTTTTTTTCAAATGCGGAATACTTTGAGGCGGTTGCTCGAAGATGAAACACAAACGGCGTGAGGGGAAGGCGGGTGAAAGGGAGAGGACAGGTGAATGGCCTGTTATCAAAGGAATGGGAAGTTTGATATTGTAGTTGACCCGATGCGGAGAAGCAGCTGTTGTCCACATTAAGGGTCCGTTAAGGCGATTAAGGTTACTTTAAAACATTAAAAGCGTGCTTCCCGAATGCTGACATTTTGTCAGGATCGGACATGAGCTTTGTTAGTGTTATAATCCAGTTAAATCTAAACACGTGTATGACAAGCAGATTTTTTAGATTGAGCATTTACTTAAAGTTTCTGTCGATTACACTTAGAAAACAGAAATATGCCTCAAAATCCCCCAAAGAAACAAAGCATATTATTTTACATGGATATGAATTGAATTTTTTAAAAAAGAACTCAAAGGAGAGGGAATCTTGGACTATATTGAGCGGTCAAAACACAATGAAGATAATACAAATTGAGACTTTTGTCTGGTTATGTGAATAAGCAACTGTTACTATTATAGCCCCACACTAAATAACCGTTAAAGGTGATATTCCAGTGTTTCCACTCCACTGTTTCATTCTGCACCCCAAACTAGCTAAAGTCATTAGTATTAACAATTAAGATGTTTGGATTTCATGTGAGAAAACTTTGGCTTGATTTTGTGGAGATAGGACAAATTAAAACTTCGAAAATATGAAATATGAAAAGCCTCTGATTTCAATTCTTCCACATCGGTCCAGCAATCCTCAATCCTTGCTTTTGATTGGATGGTAGCAGAGCCTTTAGGAAACGACGCTCCACCCAGCCGGTGGTTACTGGAAGCTGGACCCGATGTTGGAAAACACCCAATCTATACACTGTGGGAAATGATGAACGTGGAAAATAGTGAGTGGTTGCTTTTACCTTTTCCACTGAGACTGTTCTTCAAAGTACTGGTAACAATCAAGATGGAGGAAATATGTTGCAGAGATGACTCAAACTTTAAACTTTGAAGAAATCTTTATTCCCCCGTCTCAATATTTACTCGCCTTTATTATCCATATCCATGTATGTCACACAACACTGAAATCAGCAATGATTAAATAAACACTAATCCACTGATTACAGCAACAGTGAGATCAGTAGGACATCTTAGAGCCGGGACAAGAACATTTTCCTCACACAGTTAGGGTTGGACAGTAGTCAAAAGATGGGACTAAGCAGAAAAACATGTATTTCATGGTGGGTCATTCGGAAGCAGTCATGATCAAAATTCAAAAAGGGTTTCCTGAGGCTGTGCGACTGTACACAGTGGTGCTTAGAACTAAAATATGATCCCAGTAAGCTGAGCTGCCTAAAACGCTGTGGTTTCAAAGGTTTAATGTTCTCCATCTTTGTTTGGCTTTCTTTCTAAACATAAGCAATATCATTCTTTCAGTAATAGACATATTGAAATGTTGACCTAATGTTGGTGCTAGATGAAGACTTGAAGGAAATATTTATTTCTGTATCTAATTTCCTAACAACCCCCCCCCCCCCCTTATTTGAGTCTAGACAAAGAGGTGGACCGACACACCTGCAAAGCGACATCGCCAGGTCAGGTATCACTTCTTCTTCTGATGATTCAGATGATGATTTATTAGTTGAAGCTGTGCTTGTACTCTTAATTTAATTCACTTACATCATATTTTCCTCATATTGAGTCACATAATAAAAAACCGTGGCTATCCATTCATGATGATAATAAGCCAAGGCAGGTTTCAGGCTGTGAAAACAACCTACAGTATAACTCACATTGTATTTGTCCAAACCGGTCTAAACTGCTTCAAGGACCGCTAAACACAAGCTAATTAGCTAACACTTCAGCGCAGCACATGTTTGGGTTTACTAAATGAGTGTTTGTGTAAATTTGTTTTCCTCATACAGAGGATCTTATCGTTGAAAGGAGGTGTCTTGGGGAAGAGGAGTCTCCCGAGTGGCTCCTTTTATGATTTGAAGCCCCGTCTGCATTCCCACTCCATGAGATGCTGCAGTAAAAACTTGATGATTCCAAGAAGCCGTCGCCCTTCACAGATAAATCTTCACCTGCAGGCATGAGACTTTTTTTGTGAGAATACTCTGTTCGAAACAATTTCTGTTGAAATTAAATTCTCCGAATAGCTGTTATGCAGATTGTTGAAGATGACATTGGGAACATTCATGGGCTGTAAAGTAAGCAAACATCCCATAAGGCTCTAAATCCCAGAAGGTCCATGAGTTCAAGCATCTTCAGAGAAGAAGCCGTGTGCCTTCACCTGCCAAGTTCTCAGCTTTGTGTGTTTTGATTTTTCACCCCATCTTTGCAACACATTCCCTGTATCTTTTGGACTTCATCTCACTCATTTGTTGTTTTAGATTAAGACCCTGTGTCAGTAACTAAACCCGGGTTGTTTGATGTTCTTTATCTTTTTTTCCCAAACGTATGATAACAGGATATGACAAAGCAGCTGAGCTGTTTTGTCCTGGGCCTAGTTGTGTTTGTAGGCTTCCACAGTGAAAGTCAGCCACTGGCTAACACCCACTGTGGAAGCTTAGAATCTGCAATCAGTTTTTCACTGCTGACGGATGGAGACGGGGCTCAACGAGACTTTGGCTCATGAAATTTGAGACGCCCGGGGCATGTTTAGATAATCACAGACCTCTCCACTTAACTCTCCATAACACTCAGTGCTCTGCTTAAGAGAAAAAAAGCATGCTTCACTGGGACTTGACAAGAAACATCAAAATAGGATGGCCTCTCTCGATCTGAGTACAATCAGAGGTTGATTCATGTGTTATGCTTGATATTTACTTGCAGACCGACCGCTACATCAGCAAACTATACCTTTATCATGCAGACTTCATCTTGTCAAATAGATTATTCTTTAAGCTTAACTGTTTATATATGTAAAATGTTAGTGTAGAATCTCTCAATCCGGATATATTTGTGATTAGTTTTCTGATAACGATGTCGGTCGGTCCACCGTTTTGGCCCCACAACTACTGCATGGATAATGTTCATTGTCCCTAGAGAATGAATCACACTTATTAGTGATTCCCTGACTTTTTGTACGAGCAGTCATCTGTCAGGGCTATCTAGTTGATGAGACTTATCTTACGCTGTGCTGAGGACTGTGGTTCTGATAATCAGGATTGCATTAGACA
Organism: Pungitius pungitius; assembly: GCF_949316345.1. NCBI lineage: Eukaryota > Metazoa > Chordata > Actinopteri > Perciformes > Gasterosteidae > Pungitius > Pungitius pungitius. The sequence goes on from NC_084914.1 coordinate 5,930,625, forward strand.
TATGTATTTAGTCATTCTATATTTTTAGAAAGCCTACTAAATATTACGGTGCTGTGGATATTAACATGCACCTTATGTCTTGTTATTCTTGGCGTGTTCTAAAGACCCATTCCGTGTGCAGGCTGTAGTTATTTCAGAGGATTCTTTTATTTTAATTATACTGTCTGAGTCTGTGTTTATAGTAACAGAAAGAAACCAAAGGTGGTTCGCTGCTGTGTTGAAAAGAGACTCGGACTGTAAAGTGGAATAATGCCCGATGTCAAAGGACATGTTGGGCTGATTGTTCAAAGAATTTGTGTGGCAGAATCTACACAAATACAAACAATGCCGTCCCCTCTGGTGCTGTGTGCGCTGTTTCTTTTCTCCTCACTCGGTGTGTAAAACAGCAAAAGATGACTTTGAAAGATCAACCAGGTAACCTGGCAACATTTGAAAAGTGAAAGCACACCCACCCATGTCCTAACAAACCCATACTAGGTGAGGTATCTGGGTACCACATGCACCTATAACAAGCACGCCCAGACAAACATTCATTCCACTCGGTGGTTATGCGGTCTGCAGCGTCTAGAACGGATCCCTTTCCACCCCCCCGAGCCTTCCTCTGCCTTCTAGCTTTCTAATTCATAACGAGGAGCTCTTGAGGTTTTATCTGCTTGTGATCTGGTGTAGGACATCTGAGATCAGAGGACGCGGTTTTCGCTTTGTTCTTACTGCCGTGGCTTAGGCATATTGATGAAGGAGAATCAATCAATTTCATGCCCAGGTTTAAGTTTATTCTGGAACATAAAAGCGCTCAAATTAAAAGCTTGCCTCCGTCAGGAAAACACAGCCAGTGGGCAACACTTCACGACATTTTTTTGTTTTTATAGCTGCTCTGGGCTGAACCATGCAGAGAGTGGAGACTTATTATAGAATAATTATACAATGTCATCTCCGAACACGTTGGCAGTGAATGCATCAGTCGTAATCATTGGTTCCATCTAGAAAGAGGGCGGGTCTAAAGTCAAGTCTTCCTGAAAATTGCAGACTGTCCCAGAGGACAAGAATCTATAAGGAGCGGCTGGACGCGTGTTGGCTTTCCAAGTCCTGATTAAAAGGACAACTGAAGACCTTAAGTTGTTCAGGTTTCCTCTATGCCAATGCATGCCGGCCCGTCAAATGGAACCAAACATTTTGGGCCACAGTCCATGGAAGCAACAAGAGGTTCTGACATTTTTTGCCAAACAACTTTGAACTAAATGACAGACAAATGAAGGCCAACCGCCTGCCAGAAAACCAAAGGGCGCAAGCAGGCTGTGTTCAAGAAAGCTTTGATATGCTTTTCTGTTGAGATCATCACATAAGTTCGTAGATAAATGCACGATTACAGCAGTTTAGAGAGTCCAACATCACCAAATTAACCAAAGAGCTTTTTCTATCATAGGTTATATTTCTAGAAGTGACACCTGACATTTGCTTTTTGAATATGATTGTATGAAAGGGGCTTTTCATTTAGTGAGAATTTGTCCCCAAAGTGAAAATCAGCCCATTCCATTTTGAGGACAAGCATTCCGGTTGTTGATGTTGATGTTGATGAACCGTTAACTTTTCATCAAGCACCATTGTCCAGTCAGAGTTGTATGTTGGTTTTGTTATTTGGTTTAAGACGAAACATCTGGAATTCTAAACATACTCAGCCTCAAGCTGCACTTTGTGGTTAGTGCTTGCATACGAAATATCATCATGCTAACATCATGTGATGCACAGCATTTTATCTACGTTAGCATACCAACATTAGCGTTTAGCTCAACGAACCACTGCTCCTCGCTGCAGCCTCGCAGCTTGCACGGGTTTGGACTTTTAGTTTTGCTCGACACTAGCAGTTTGATTCCAAACGATTGATATTGTATGTCTGTCTTGTTTGCATATTTAATTGCAATCACTAGTCAGGTGCAAAGAGAGCCGTCAGCTATGAAAATTTAAGTTACCTTACTGATGTTAGGTGGGAAAGTTGGTGGAAAGAGAACCGAGCTCAGCGCACAGGGGCCAACTGTGGATTTAAGACAGTCGGGACCATATGTGAATGGCTTTAATAAATATTGAATACGCTCAACAAATTGCATAATTACACAAATGTTTTAAAAATATTTTGCCTTAATAAATCAGACCACTACTCCTGCTCAACAAATCAAAGCCACGCTCATATACACAGACGACAGCATTTGAAGTGCAGACATATCTCCTTTAATCTGCATATTTGTATATAGTAAATCACTCACTACTATTTAAATAGCCACACCAGCACAATGCTGTTTACTTCAGGATACATAATATCTGCCAAGCCCACGCATGGTTCTAAAGCCTGCCTTGATCAAATGAGTAAACACAGACTATTGTTTTTCAAAATGTGGTTTGGTTTTGTCTGACAATGACTTCCATCGTTGAATCTGTCTTTCATCTGTGTACAAGGAAAAACAAATCAAGGAGGGAACTCTATAGCTACCACCTGTGCTTCCATTCCATTTTCCAGCCATCTCATTAATTATTGTTAAAGCGCAAGAAAAAAAATGCTCCTCAGGGAAAACTCTTAGATGGAAAACACTTATTTTTTCCCCATCGGGGTTTTCAGTTTAGCCATTTAGTGGCTTTTCACAGCTCTACCCCACCAATGAATTTGCATTTAGTGTTTTACATTACATTTACATTGGCTTATATATTGAGGCGATGTTTTCATTTAGATCTTTGCAAAAGATTCTAAAAAAAACCTGCTCAGGAGCACTTCTCGTAATTGTATGTATCCAGGATAGTGCACTGTGTCCTGTAATTAAGCTGCAGAGGGATGATGCTCCGGCTTGATGCTGTCGTGCAGGGGGCGGGTCCAGACACAACTGTCCCGACTGGTGATTTGATGAAAGGAGGATTTTCCAGTGTCAGTATCCTTCTCTCGGTTCAGGTTCAGCGTTTTGTCCAGCCTCCTTACGGGGAGCAACTCTCAGGAAACCGAGTTGGTTTGCGCTTTTTTCTTCCTTTCTATGAAAGCCCTTTAGCATCAGTCTGAGAGCTGGGCTTTAAGGTGGAGCGGATCGGAAGGGCCCAGTTTGGCTGTGAGAGTCACCCTTAGTCTTGCACCCATGGCGCTGTAGTATCCGAACCCTTTTTGTGGATTTGTGGAAAGGACCGAATTTGATCCAAAGTCGCCCGTTTTCTTTAAACATCCCCGGGTGTCCGTCATGGAGATGCAGAGGTGGACCACCAGGTGGAAAACGAAACGGTTACTATGGGATTCAACGCCAATCGTCGTGGTCACGTTACTTTTAATTCTACAAGCTGCCCAGGTCAGAGCAGGTAAGCGGCTGCTCGTTGCACCACGTCACAGTGACTGTGCCAAGTGCCAGGGCATCCCGGACAGCTCGAGGGGTCCACTGGGCGCGCGGCCAGCCCGTGTAGGTGACAGTGGGTTTACGCAGGCAGACAGCGACCCGTCATCAACTCCTAACTCAGCAGACTCAAGTGTCTCTGGCCAGGAAAAAGTCCGTTAACGAACCCCTCAAAGGCGCGCGTGCTTCCCACGTCATACGATCATACTGTTGTGTGTGTTTTATATTCGAGGGGATTTGATGATGATTGAACTGTCTTTGTAGGCAAAGTCTGCCGTCCAGGTTTGGTGGTGGTGGGACGTGTAGCTTAAGTGGCAAGTGAGCACATGACGTGCTGACATGCTGCTAAGCTGAGGTGATCACAGAAAAAAAAGCCATCCTTTTGTCCTTGGGTTCCACTTCACCACACTACCCTTAAGGGTTTACGCACACCTTTTACGCACGCCGTCCGGTGTTGTAACCAGCAACCAATGGATTCCATTAGATTGGAACACTTATTGCAATCTAATGAAATTAGTGTTTTTAAAATATTAGTGATATTGCAGCCCAATCCTTGAATACAATTCACAGAAGTCATAACATTGGAACATGTATTCTTACTTACTGCATTGCTGAGTTTAGTGTTGCACAATGCAACTTCAAACATATTGCTTCTGTGAGGAAAATTCAAGACCTTTACATTATACACTGGAATCCCGGACGTGAAATTCATACTCTGGCCTGAAGGATCACCCTTTTCCACAATATCTGGGCTCCTACGAAGTCCAAGAAGGGGCGTTGATGGAAAAAATATTTTTTTTCTTTAAAAATAGTCACATTTAGGATACTAATTATTTTATTTTGACCTTGCCTGTGAAGAGCTGTCCACACTGACGTAATACTTTTGTATTGTCCAAACTGGATGCAAGTTGTTTTTTAATATTTCAAGTTTTCACATGAGACATTCTTTTATGTATCAGTTGTAGTAGTGTTGTCACACATGGCTATTTACAAAGCAAATACTTATATCTATTTACAAAAAGAGGCTTATATACAATGGTTAGTGATAATTGTGAAGTATTGAATCCTTTCTAATCAGTTCCTGTATAAAGTCCCGCCCTGTTTTGAACCATTATTTTAGCCGTAGACGTCTTCCCCCCAAAAAAAAACATGAAAGGAAACGCCAGTCATAGCTTTCCCATTTCCCATTTTCCCATCTTCCTGCCCTCCGTCTGATATTCAAACTCACCATCATTTCACGATGTGCTAGCAAATACTTGCCGGCTTTCCGATCGCCGTCTATTTTTGCCAACTCTCAGTAGAAGCCCAAAAAACGCACAAAAACCACCAACGAGACATCCCAAGATGCTGCATGCGCGACCGAAGAGACGCTAAGTCAGAATGTCACGGAGAGATAAGTTAATCACAAGTCTAACCTCAAACACCAAATGATACGTCTGCGATGAGTTGAGAGATAACGTGGCCTATAAAGTTTCACTGCACAGCTCCAAATGGTATTTTAATGTTTCAAGGTCTGCCGGTGAAACTGACTTAGTGGTTTTATGAGGTTTCTCCTGTCACTACATGCTTCACTGCCTCCGGGAAATCACACTTTGTCATGTTAGTAGCTTGTTAATACGGCAGATAATATATCACAAGACCCTGACAGCAGGCAGGGAGATGTGTCATTAAATATCGGAGACTGGCGATTAACCCTCAGACGAGACTGTGGCTAGTGTGAAGCTACACTCTCTTTTGTGGTTTTCATCCTTATCATTAGAATGTGGTTCATTCCTTTTGAGGGTCTGTGCCCTTTCTCAGGATGTGCTGATTATATTGCATGCTGGCTCCTACAGAGCTCAAAAGCCTTTAAAAAGCTATGCTTATTCATTTGGGGTCAGTAATGGTTTAGGGATATTGCCTGTGTGTCACTTCTGTGAAGCAACGGTTGTGGAAAGGAGTGGAGATGAAGACTCAGGGGTGCGGGACGGTGTGTGTGTGTGGGGGGAGTAGGGGGGGGGGGGGGGTTGCTGGCCGATTCAGCACATCTGGAATATATGAGGCCTTGAGGTATGCAGTAATGCAGAAAGGCATTCTGAAACTGACAAAGAGACCTTTAGTCCAAGCTTTCTTTTTTTTCTTCTTCTTTTTCAAGAACCAGTAGCTCAGTACTTGGGACAATATTCAGAAGAGCCACAGACTGTTTTTTTTTCACGAGGCATTTGGTGTGAGGTTTGGAACTTGGCGTTTGGTACCCGTATTTTATTCTGCCTGTTTCCAAGTCACAACTTGGTCTGGTATTCTTCTTCGGAGAAAATGAACCCCGTGTCTGTTAACTTTCTCCGTGTGCAGTGTCACTCTCCTTCTCCTTCTCCTTCTAGTGGATACAAGTTACTTGGTGGACGGAATTTGTCAAAAACCAAAAGAAGTGGCTTTTTGATTTATTTTTATTTGGCTGCAGTGCAGCTTTTTCCTGCTTATGGTAACACTTTTCATTCATAAGCCGGAGCATTAGGTGATCTGGACCCGTGTCAGCCAATAACCTTTGTCGCTTCCATCACTTAGAGAGCAGATCTGCTTCAACTTCAAATGAGCCAAAAGTCGCGACGCCACCGCGGAGCATGTGCTCGAACCAAGCCAGATGGATTCACTACTCAATGTGTTATTTTTGTGGCCACAGGAGAAGTAGCTACAGGGGTAGGGCCTTCTCCGTTTAGTCTCATGTATGTTTTAGTTGGGGGGGGTTGTGGGGGTGTACAGGGAGTGGTGCCAGTACCATAATGGGTTCAACATGTGGGCCTACTGTATAGCTCCACCCATCGGACCCCCTCCCGGTCACCGAAAGCGAACAGGAACTGCACAATCAGCACTTCCCGGCTTCTTGTGCCACATGGCTGACAAAAACGGAAAAATGTAAATAAGCGTATCTTAAAATAATAAATAATAAAATTCCCTTAGCTTTTATTAGTACAGAGCAGCTCAGTTAAGAATCTACATCTTGCATGAAGAGAAAGAGCGTAAGTTTCTTCAATTGATGCCGGGGGGGGTCATACGAGTGTAGTCTGTTTTTGTTGATCTATGTCTGTTGACCAAACATTCTTTCTGGTTCATTCAGTTTTATGGAGTTTTATGAAGCCGATGAGGAGGTTTCCCCCCAATGTGAAATTCTTTCTGAACCCCATGAATGATTTTCCCACAATGCTCTCAAGTCAAAATCAAACACATGAATCTCACATTTATTCAAGGGAGGAAGATTTTACATGAAGTCTCCTTTCCTCAAAGGCCTTATCTTCCTAGGGAGAATTATGAGCTGACCATTGAGACATTGTTATCATTGCCGGGCCTTTTGAAGAGGAGACATCCTCCCTTGTGACTCCCTGAAGAGGAACACTGATGTGATGTCTGTGCTGGAGTATTTATTACATGGGTTGGAAACATAACTGTCATTTTATTCTGTCCATTGTTCCTTTCTTACCTTTAAATAGATCATTTTTAGTTCTAAAGTACAGCACAGCGCCTCGGCCACATGATCATGAAGTCGTAAACTTTAAAATCTCGATATAGCTGACTATTGCGATTATTTTTTTAATCGTAGTGTATCGACATGTCCGGAACTACAACTGATACATTGAATGAAATTCCAGTTTTATTTTGCGGCGGTCCAGTTGCGCAAGTTGTAGCTGCCTATTTTCTTTCCAAGCTAACACCACTGACCTACCGTCATGTCACATGACCCGGGCCAAAATCCCAACATGGCTCCTCACAAGCAAGCGTCCGTATGCTGTTGATCGGCGCTGTGGTCCCCCGACTCCTTCCCGTTGACGCGCGATGGATGAAGCAATGAAGGGGTGACGAAACGCGTCCGAAACGACACACGTGCAGGAACTTGGACGAGTTAAAAAGGAATGAATAAATGGGAAGTGACTCACAACGTTGAGACAATTCAGTAGAAAAGAGTTCAGTGACAGAATGACGACACCATGTGCACTTTAAACATTTCAGTTTGAATACAGCAAAATGTGTATCAAGGTCTATTTTTACATTTTTGTTTAAGTCGGTCGTGTGTTAAATCATGAATGACATTGTGCTGTACGACAACCCTCCTGCTTGCACACTATCAGGCCTCTAATCCCACATAGTCACACTGAGGACACCCCCGTGGGCATGGGAGAAAAAAAAAAAAACCCTGATGGACCGGGACAAGTTCGACAAGTACGGAGCAACAGTGTTTATGACCACAATGCGCAGTAGTCTGACCCCTGAGCCCCAGGCCCATTGATAGAGAACCGTCTAGGAGCTTTAAGAAGCTTGTAAAGCTGCCCCCCCTCTGCGCTCCCCTTACTCCAAGGATTCAGTGACCACAAGAAATGAGTATTATTCTTCCATTGATGCTGCGGCTTTTCTCTGTGGGGGTAACAGTGTAGGGGGAGGGGGGGGGGGGGGGGGGGCGATTACGTCCTCTGAACGATTACCAACATTTTTACTGTTCCTCTGACAAAGGGTCTAATAAATGAACAACTTGTGGGACACATTTGGCCAACGAGCGAGGGGTGTAACGGGTGGAAAGGTGGATTTTTCATGAAAACCTCTTTTTGTTTACAGATGAAACATCAAACAACTTTTACAACATGTTTACTCATAATGCGTCATAGCAGATTTCTAATAATGTCAAGTTTCATTCATATTGTTGCCGCATATGCAGGCAAGTGTTCATTTATTGCGCACGTGATGCACTCGTTTCTCCAGCAGACTGATGAATTATGAGGAGAGAAAAAAAACAATGTAATTTACATTGGGATTTATGGTTAGGAAAGTCAAATTGTCCAATCCAAACAACTTCACATAGATGCATTGGTATATCACATCTGTCAAACAATGTACACTTACATGCATACAAAGATAAACAGTGTCCCGCCTAAATAAGGAACCCTCTCCCAGCACATTTTGGACAAATGCATTCCACCAAATTGTCCTGTTACTATGCAATGTTAATGTAATCAATTCTTTGTTCTGCGTCCTCAGTTGAACAAGTAGATGTACTGAAGGCTTTGGACTTCCAGAGTGCTCCTGAAGGTGTACAGAAAACAACAGGCTTCTGCAAAGTCCGGAGGGGATCCAAACCCGACATCGCCTACAGAGTGGGAAAAAAGGCTCAGATCAGCGCTCCAACCAAACAGCTCTTCCCAGGTAAGCTCACTCCTGACCTATCCGCGATGTGAGCATTTAAATTGTTGCTGAACCTGTCAGCATGGCCCGGTTGCTGTGGATCGAACCGGACACCACTGGAGCTACGATTTAATGCTTGCACAAATAACTTTGGATGAACGTGAAACAGATGGCAACATATTTCAATTGTGCAAAAAAAATAGCAAAAAATAATGTAATGAGTGAATGAAACTCCTCAGCACGCGTCTTCTAAAAGTGCAAACGTTGGAGATTATTAATGTTTCAGTTGGATCCAAGAGCTCAAAGGGGGTGAGGATCTCTCAGCACATGGTGTATAAAATGTCATGTAAACAGATGATTCAGCTACACCAGATTTCTGTTATTGTATATTTAAGAGAACCCAAACCCACAATGTAATACAGCTACTCGATGAAAGATTGATTGAAGGGATTGGATTTGATTGAATGTGATATTTTTCGGACCCACCTCGATAAAGTGGTGGGTCTAGCAGGGATTCTGTACTCTCTGTGAATTGCCTGACTCACAATTTGTTACCTGTGAGAAATAAAGACATATTTTGTTTATTAGGAAGGAGTCCACTCAGTAAAATAAGAAACTATGTAACCATTGGTTTGTTACTTTATCATAAACTAATTGGAACATGTGACAATGAACTGTTGGGGGACAAGACTTAGTGTTATTACTGATGGCTGTAGGAGACCTTTAAGTTAGCGAGAAAAGTCAATTTTCAGTTCATCCCTTTCCAATCCTGCCAGTCCAATCCTGCTTTTTTTCCAGATGAAACATAATTATTAAGCATAAATGAAACAATATAATGCAACATTAATTTCAACAGCCATTGAATGTCTATTATATTTCCGTTATTAGTTGGGAAAGTATAGAAAGATCCATTGCTCTGTCAAACTAACTTGGGTAGAAATGCATTGAGTCTTGTTAAATAAATTGTCTTTACTTGATCTTGCAGAATTTTGTTAAAAATAGTATAATTTATTAACAAACGTGATTTTATTGGGTTAACTCAGACTTTACACTTTCAGTAATGGAAATTTGAAGAATCCAATAAAGCTTGTGGTGAAGTTGGAGGTGCAATGTGTCAGAATGTTCTCAGTAATTGACTTTTATTTGACGAGGGTTAGTTATTTTCTTGTTGAACCCAGCCACTAGAATTTAAACAAATACGGCATTTATTTGGGTGTTTACTACCCTGGTTAAATTATTTTGGCTACATCTGCACTCTTGAGTGCTTTCAGCGGATGCCAAGGTCTCTCTTAGCTTCCTTATTAAACACTGCTCGAGGTCCAGTTGTCTAGACATCAGGGTTGCATGTGGGGAGAGAAAGTCAGAGAGCTAATAAAATGTATTTATTATTCAATTGTGTGATTACAAGACAATTTCCCCTGTAATAACATTAGTAGAAGAAAGATAAGTAACCGAATGGACATACGGGGGGGAATGGAGTCTGCATTCCATTTCTAGCCTCGGAGTACAAGAGTGGTTTCATTTTCCCATCTAAAATCATCACGAAATGAAGTACACACTCCAGACCCAACATCCCTACAAAAGCTATGCAATTTAATTTAATTAAAACCGCTAAGGTGAGGTCAAACAGGGAAGTTCCAGTGTGTGTGACTATATGTATCTGAAGCGGAGCCGTGCTGGAAAAACCTCTGTACTGTACCTCTGACTGTAACCCTGATCCTTTATTACCAAGTATCCGCTAAGTCCTTAACATACGTATCTGCATGCTTGCGACTTGTTTGACCTTCAGGAGGAGTTTTCCCAGAAGATTTCTCCATCCTGTTTACCATCAAGCCGAAGGCCGGCCTCCAGTCCTTTCTGCTGTCCGTGTACAACCAGCAGGGCATCCAGCAGCTCGGCGTGGAGGTGGGCCGCGCCCCAGTCTTCCTCTACGAGGACCAGCATGGCAAGCCTGCCCCGGAGGAGTACCCCCTGTTCCGCTCTATCAACCTCGCTGACGGCAAGTAAGTGACCGACAGGCCTGGATCCCGTTTGGTGAGGTTGTGGTTTGCTTCTTCTTCAGGGTTTTTGTTGCGGCCACGTGTCCCACATTCGGATTTGAATGTTATCGTGGAGCTCCTACGATTGGCTCAGGAGCAAAGCAGTGCAATTGGATGCTCATAGTTGGAGCTTCATCAAAATGTAAAAGGTTATGTTTTATGTTAAACAATACCCAATCTGCTAAAAATATTTTCATTGAGCACTTGTAGCCTTCTAAACAGCTCTGAGGATTTATGGCCATCTCTTGTTTGTTTAGTCATCATCGCCATATGGAACGAGTCAGTCAATTGCTGATCTAGTGACACGCTTGTCTTTGCCAGATTATTTGCAGCCCATGAATGCTGATTAATAATTTGCTTCATAATTTGCATGGTTGCCCAAAAATGAAAAAATGAAAAAATGAAGTTCACTTGGTTTGCAAATGCTTCTCTGATTCTCTCTGACGAAATGTATCACCAAGTTTAAGCATATTTCCCTGCATACACAAAAGGGACTTGTAGACATTCAGATGAATAGTAGTTAATGTTGGCAAACAGAAAAAGTCTCACACTGTCTGAAATTAAATAAAACAAATATAAAAACACAGGGTATATTGTGTTTATTGCCGTTTTGAGCCATTGGTTCGCAGGTTGTGTAACTTCCAGACGGAGCTTCCGGTCTTTAGTGTCGCACCGAGCGAGGCCAACGTGGCTTTAGTTAATATTTGGCACACAAATGTCAAGAGTGGGATGGAGCTTTTAGTTAACCCTGCAAAAAGGGGCCTTCCAAAAATGTCACGTTTGGAGTCATTGTGGCTGCATTTCTGACCCGCTCTCTACCTTACTGCACAGATGGCATCGCGTAGCTATCAGCGTGGAGAAGAAAAGTGTCACCATCTTCGTGGACTGCAAGAAGAAGGTTACCAGGCCCCTCGGCAGGAGCGACCAGGCCGTCATCAACACGGAAGGCATTACTGTCTTTGGCACCAGAATTCTGGATGAAGAAGTCTTTGAGGTAATGTGGCCATATTGAGCTGGGTGGGTTGTGACGCACTGGAAGGAATAGCGTGACGTTTCTGGAAACACACTTTTTGGGGCTTTTAGGATGAGAGTTAGGCGAGAAGAAGGATGCCACGCTCACGTCGGGTTCTAAGTGTGACGCTTGCTCCGGGAGGAAGATACTTGGGTTACCGCAACTTCTTGAAGCGCAAGGAAGCGGCTCGTGCCCGCCTAGGTGTGGCCATTAAGAAAGTTCCCCCAAAACTTGAGCCTGCCATTTTGACATTGCTGTTTGGAGAAATATTTTTGTGTCTTTCAGGAAAATAATGCAGATATTCACCACTACATTGGCTACAGTGCTTCCCAAGATGGCATTTTATGAATCTTACTCTCAATAAGCATAGTTAATTTTTGTGTCTTATACTTTTAATACCACATTTCACGGCCATTTCTATGTGTCTTTCATTTACTTGATCATTGAGCGAATGGCCCATTTTAGAAAGCCTATTGACTTTGTATACTTAGCGTTATGTTATGGCAGGTAAAGTCTGTGGAAAGGCTACTTGCAAAGCAAGTGGCTTTTTCTCTCAACACTGGTTCGGATTTGTTTGCATAGTTCACCTATTTAAAATTTAAATAACTTAATAATTGGCTCATATATTAGAGTGTGTTATTTAAGATGCATATATTTTTATGCTATTTGTGAGAGGAGTTTATTTTATTCCCTTATCATCAAGGCGGCCAATCAGAATTAGTGGACTTTTACTGAGTTGGCAATGGTGAAATGGATGTCAAATCTCTTTGATGTCCGCGTAGGGAATGTTTGTGAAACTGAACAGCTTGCAAAAGGTTTGCCTCAAGGTTCAAACAGGAATATCCACAGAGGAGCCACTTTGATTCCCCCTCATGTGTCCTTTGGTGAAAAGGCGAGCCGTTCACTTGCCTTATGTAAATTGTACGGAAAAGTTCAAGTCTTTATAAGCTGCGTCAACCCAATTTGGAGCATTATTTTTTTATTTGACATTTGCTATTTAAAAAAAAAGTACAATGAGCACAACCATAGTGAATTAGAAGGTAAGAGAGCCAGAGAGACGTAGGGATTCGAGTTGTGGTTGTAATTAAGGTAATTGAGGGTTGTTTGGAGGGGATGAAAGTAGCTTTGCACTTTCACCAAGTGTTTTCAATTTTGTAAAAGCATTTTGTATGAACATACATTACACTAAATGGTGTTGAATTACAGAGTAATTGGCTTTGCACATTTTTTAACAAACCTGGAGGAGAGGAAATTATTCATTTTGTTCAAAGGGTTTTATTCTGCGTTCCAAGATGGTTTAAATCAATGTAACACACAATAGCAATGGTTTTTCAGCACAGCTGGAAATGTAGTTATATCGTAAACTGTAATTATTTCTTCTTGTAGACACAATGCACTGATAATGGCAAACATTTGTGGCGGCTCGGGTTTTGTTTATTACATGTTAGCCATGTGCTTGTGTCAGATTTTTGGCTTGCATTATTCTTTTCGCATCCATTCTAAGCTGTTAAAGCTATACATTTTAAGAATAAGGTCTTTAATGTGATCCATTAATTTACCTTTCATAGATACATGCTAAATCATGGCTTATATATATATATATATATATATATATATATATATATATATATAAACACCTTTATCAAACAAAAGTGAAACATGTGATGCAGCATAAACTGACAAATTTGGGATTTGATGATAGAATAGAAAAGGAAACTCTGGCTTTTACCATATCAAGCCTGAGCTTCCCAACAATTCTTCAGTTTAATTAGTTGACTTGGAGCTTTCTCAGTAAAACTGCTTTCAGCTGTGAGCACGTGGCTACCTTACTGCAGTGGATTGCATAAGCAGGTGTCAAAGTTGGAAGCACAGGGGCGAGTGAATGCTTGAGGAAAATATGATCAGTGTGTGCTTAGTTTTGGCTCAGATTGCACAGCTGTTTAAATGATATTCTCGCTGACCAGGTCTCCATATGACTATTTTCCTTCTCTTTGGCTTTTCTCTCTTTTTAAATGAAAGCCAGCTCTCATTTAAAAAAAAAAAAATCTAATTCCACTCTTCAGACTTTAATCTGTCAGTGTGTTTACATGTGCTTTGTTTCATACGCGCATGCATGCATGAAAATGTGCTTGTGTGTTTGCATCTGTCAGCAGGACAGTCTTTGGCCAAGGAATCCAACAGTAAATTGTGGCTTTTAGTTGACTTGGCAGGAGGAGAAACTGTCTGACTGATTGTCATCTGCCTCTGTCCCTTGTGACCCTCCAGTACTTGTCACATTATGTTCTGGTTAGGATTGTGTAATACAATACAGTAATTGATTCATATTTGGATGTCATTGTTACTGAGTGGGTCGTCCATTAGTGGGATGTTTAACCTGTTTATTTGAAGAAACAGAAGTCTATCACAGGGTCTTAGTCAAAGTCTACCTGCATCTGGCTTTTCACATCTCTTGTTTTTTTAATCACATCAATGGTTCTACTTAAAAAAGTTTTGCCAATGGAAAGTAGAGGAGGGAGAGACGTGAGAGAGAGAAGTGAAGGAAGGACAGACCGACAAGCAGGCAGATGGTTCAAACTGTTTTTTGAGCTACTGGCAGACAAAATGTTTCACTTACTACTAATCACCATAACTGTGCAAAAGAATAGAACATTTCAACTACACACTTTTTTTGTGTTACCCTGAGGGAGGGACACAACGTCCTAAAAGAAATGGAAACAAGTTTTATAGGTTTATACAGTTATAAGTTTAATTGATATATAAAAACTTGCAATTTCATTATTGCAACACTAGCACTGTGCATGGTTTTAGTCTTGAAGCTGCTACCCTTAAAGACATGGACACTGTAATGTTGATAGAGTTTCTTATTCACGTATGTTCTCAATTTTGTGGAGTCAAATACAAACTGCATCTTTGTTTGTGCCTCCCAATTCATTCCCAACAAATGTGAGATGGGAAAAACCCCTGTGGCTCGCGTCATGTCTGATCTGACGCCAGCGGGAGCTATTCACATCCAATCAAAGTTGCATCTTGATTTTTGGAGGTTGGTCATGTGATTTAAGGTCATGCTTGAGACCAGGCGTCACCTACTAGATCAAAATACCCCCAAAACTCCATCCTTTTGAGTGACATTCAAAAGCTCATGCTTGATTTTCTATTAAGGGGAAGAACAAATATAATGTTGTGCGCAGGGCTTTTAATATCGCCACTATTAGGTACTTATCCACTCCCCAGGTTGTTTGCCTTAAGTGACCTCGTGGGTGCACGCCGTGTCTTGGGAGGGATTCTCTTCATAGCCAAGGTCCTCTACTCCAGACAGAACAAAGTGGAGTCTGTTTGCATTTTTAAGTAACATCACATATAAAATGTTTTCGGAAAATAACCAGCCGTACTCTGATGGTTCCTTTGGGTGAAATGTAGGAATGATTCAATGAGAAGGATTTTAATCAGCCGGTCTCATCCTCGGTCCTTTATGTACCTTTCCCCCGTTGCATGCTTGCTGTAATTGTGTTGTGTTTACACCCACGTGCACATTGTACGCGCGCCCGTTAATGGTTTGACTCGCCGTGTAGCCTGGACTGGGGGTTCATTCCATTGTGTCCTTGCCAGCTCCGAGCTCTGAGCCAGGGCATTGCTGTGGAGGTCATTCCTGGAATTCTTAGGAGGAACCTCACCAGATGCTGGAGAGATGTGCTGGACCATCTAGACATCAACAAAAGCGCGTAGATGCAGACAAAGGAGACACACAGGGTCGAAGGAGAGAGGGGGAACTGTGAGGGAGAGCGAGCGATTGGCTTTTTTAAATGGGCAAAGTGTGTGTGGTCTCTTGACAAGCCATGCCGGAGGTTTCAGGCTCCATGGTAGATTTCACCACATATTTGTTTTCCTGTTGTAGTTCGTGTCATGTAGGTTTATTGTTTTAGTAAAATGAACATAAAACTAAGCAATAAGCGAGAGCAAACAAACAGGAAAAGCTCTACACAGGAAGACGCAGACATGCCGGAAGGCATCTGTCTGTCTCTCCTCTCTGTTTCTGGGTCTGACTTGGATTCCCTTAATGAGGACATTCAGTGTGTAGTGGCTGAATGATCATCCAAAAATCTGCAACCTTCTGCTTATCACTGCCGTTTTAGTTGTAGATGTTCAGAAGGTGCAAACCCAACTCTTGTGAGCAGCTTATGTTTCCCTTTTGTTCATAAAGCACAAATCCTCTCTTTAGTAGAAAGTCTCTGCTCCGCACACATTCAACCGGTAAATCTTTTGTCCGTATTTGGGCATTCGCTAGCTAGCTCAGGGGGGGGGGGGGGGCGGATAAGGGGGGAGGGGGGCTCTCTGGGAATCAAACGGACGACCTAAGGTCACACATGTTTGCTTTAGGTCACTGCTGCCCACTGTTGTTCTAAGGTGCTGTGGAGGTGGAGGAGTAGTGGCAGGAACCATTTTTACGATCCCTATCACTTTCTCTCATTCCTTTGACAATATTACTTTTGCATGTTCGGTTCTAATTTTTACATTTCTTAGATTAAAATTTTCCAGGTCCAAATCTGTTACACATGGGTTGAGATGGTCTTGTGTCTGACCTTTTAAACTTTAAAGTGTGTTATTTTGTCTTTTTCTATGTCTTTATTACGGGCATAATTGGGATCCTCATATGACTTAATGGCACAATAGGTTACACCAATAGGCATCAGTGAATGTTTACCTCTTTAAATTTAAACGTGTGTGTATATCCTCGTTGTGTTGTGTGTTGTTCAATACCCTGTTTGGGATTTACTCTTCATGTATGATGTGAGCACGGGGCGGTAAATATCTAATGTGTTCCAGAGGTTTAAGCTTGTACAGATGTATCCTCCTGTAATTTAATGCAAGCTGCTTCCTCTTTAGGGGCCACCCTGGCTGCGCCTTTCATTTCACCTTTCCTCGGCACTTTAGCTAGAGTATTTCCCCGGTTGTTTTGGTCCTCTTTGTTCTTTACTTTGGTTGAATTCTGGAGAAAAAAACACCAGTTTTGTTGCCATATGGCTGATTGGAATAGATAACATTCTCCACATAGCAGTTCCTGGTTTAGGAAAGGCTTCAGTAGACGACCAGAGAAAAAGAGCCTTTGGCCGATGGAAGGGGATCTAATTCTCTTTTCCAAAAAGCTCATGAAAAACAGACAACCTCAGATAAGTAGAGACCTTGGTTATTCATCAGCTGTGTAAGGGGACCTGCCGTCCCTAATGGCTGAGTGGGGGGGACCGTACAATAGCTCTTTTTGAATGCTTACAGACTTCCTTTACAGCCTTGATTTATTCCATGAAGTAATATGTAACTCATTGTCAAGACAGCACTTAAGCCGTGGCAATCATTCGAGGAGAGATAGGTGTACACATGGACATTATTACGTGAGTTATATTTGGGGCGTCAAGGCTTTGGAAAGCAGCGTTCATTGTCTGTACATAGGGTGTTAGCTGATGAGCGGTTGGATCACTTCCATGGCTTTGATGGGCGTGACACTTAAGATTAACTTTCAGTGCAAAGGATTAACAACTATATCAAGAAAATATATTTTTCTTTGATCAAAAAGTCAAAAGCCAAACCCTTCTAAAACCCTTCTAATGAGTAGAGCAGTAAAGTAGCAACTTCCATCACATTGCTGATTTATATCAGTCTGTTGCTAGCGTGACCCTCAAGACCCCCCTAAAAACAGTGTTAATCCATGAACTTGGATGAACTGTACTTATTTTGCAATGATAAATGGTTCCGTATTGGCTGTACCGCTCTTTTTTGTGCCTCTGAACAGCACCAGTGCCCAAGGCTCCTCTGCATTGTAGGGTTTGCCGAGCCATCTTGGAAACGTGACAACATTGATTGCTTTAACATCGACCTACAGTAGAAAGCTTAGAAACTTCGAGGGCACAAGAAAACCCCGACATGTTGAGTGAAGTAACGTGTCCTCAGCTGCTGACAGGCTGCTGACTTCTTCTTCTTCTCTTTCCAGGGCGACATCCAGCAGCTGCTGATAGTGGCGGATCCCAGAGCAGCCCATGATTACTGTGAACACTACAGCCCTGACTGTGAAACCCCCAACCACCACGACACCCCCCAGGCTCAGCAACCTGAGGACGAGGTCAGTATCTGGAGAGGGGACGAGGTGGAGATCTGGTGGGAGGAGTGCTGGGCCGGGGGGGAAAGAGAGTACAGGCAGGGAGAGGAAGGGAAGGAGGGAGGGAGCCAGGGAGCAGGGAGAGGAAGGAGGGAGGGAGCCAGGGAGCAAGGAGAGGAAGGAGGGAGGGAGCCAGGGAGCAGGGAGAGGAAGGAGGGAATCCCGGAGGGATAAGATGTAGCAGCTGGAGGTGAGAATTAGTAAGGATGATAACAAGAACTTGGAAAAAGGCCTTACAACTTGGGTGTTGTTATTAAAACACAATTTGAATAAATGATGAAGCTAGGATGCATGAAAGTGAAATGGATCCATTTGTAAGATAAGGTGATGTAAAGTCAATATCAGATTTGAATCCCCCTCTATTTCTTTTTGAGGCAATGAAAACAAGAATCTTATTACAACTGTTATAATGCGTATTATTCCAATTTTTCAAAGGAGGATGGAACTGTCTTTTTAAATAATCGTGAAAGCAAAGTCTCAGCTTTAAGCATCCAGGCCGGTGTTTCCCATGGCAACGGTCCACTGACATTTAGGGGGCCGTTGTTGCTATGAGATGTGCTGTCAGAACTCCAAAGCCTCTATAGCTTACAAAATGTGATACGAGATACTTCCCCCCCCCCCACACATGCTGTTCCTTTAGTGTTGAGAACAAATTTGCAGAACAAATAAAAAAACTCTCAACACAACACCTTATCTTCTAAAAAACAAAATAGAAAATAAATCTGCCTTACTGACCATGTACGCTGCACGGCATTTAACACCTGTTGATCCCTAGCTCTCCTCATACAGTTACAAAGACAACACATCAATTTAAACAGCTGAGGGTTTAAACATTTCAGATTAACTTTAACAAGAATGATTTTGCGAGATGAGAAGAGTAGAAAGATGATGCTTCGAGGAACAGAAGCGTGGTTTGAGATACTCTACAACACATCAAGTAGTCAATAACATTTTCCGCGGCTCAACCCAATGCACGTTTATTGTTTTGCAAAATACAGAAACTTGAATCATTTTTACAAACATTCCTTCTGGCCAAAGTACTTTGACAGAGACGGACCCTGCATGTCAATTCTAATATGGCTTTTTTTTGGCTGTGTTTTCTAACTAGTGGAAACACGCTGACATATTTTTTACAATTAAAATGTTTTTTCCACTCACTCCAAAAGTTAATTTTCCATCAAAATAAAAGTGCTTTGTGTCAGGGCCTTCTCTTTTTCGTTTTCACATTTTGTTATTTTGCTGGTTCAAGCCTTTTTTCTCGACTGACATTTTCACTAAATAATTGATGAGCTCACACTGGAAACTTTGCCTTTTTCCCTGCCACGAAGTCTGAGCCGACTTTGGAGTGGCCCCGTGATTTATATCACTAACGAGTTCTGCAGGCTCGTCCCAGACTCACATGGAAATTTAAGCTTTTCCTTCCCCAGCTAGACTCCCAGTACCTGGAAAAGTAGACTTTAGATCCCCGATTCGAGAAAAAAAAAAAAGGGAACCCGGCTCTTAAGTTGAAAATATTGGCTGTACAGTGGGTACCGTGTCCTGGAAAAAGAAATACAGCCTTCATCATCAAGTTATTCTTCAATGCCAAGACAAGAAGCAGTTCAATTCTAAATAGACTGCAGGGAGCAGTTTGGTTTTAAGATCATTGTAAATGTGGCTTGTTCATTGTTTGGTTCTCTATACTAACAGGAATGTTTTTCTGCATTCCAATTAAATTCCTGCACAACTGAACATTTTTTCATCGGGTGGTGAAATCACTAATTTCGGATCTTTAGGAATTATCCTTCAATTATATCTTAAACTGAACGTCTGCAACTTTACAAAAGCACGTCGCCTCTGGAGACGCTCCCTGATCGGAGGCACGTCGCCTCTGCTGTCGTCTATCTGCGACTGGGTTACAAGAGGAAGAGGGAGTGATGCAGAAAGAGGAAGGAGGAGCTTTTTTAATACGTTTTAACGCCATTCATCCAAGCGTGTGGTGAAGGCCTTCAGCCCAGCCAAGCACTTCAACGTCATAACTCTTCCTTCATTCTCGGTCTTTCTCTATTTTCCTCCCTAAACCTCTCCTTCTCTCTTCTCAGTTAGTTAGTCTGGCCAAGGCATTACTCTTGTGTGACCTTTCTCTCTCTCTCTCTGGGCCCCTGAATGGAGGTCTAACCAACATTGCAGCAGGCTGTGGATGTGGTATAATTTTTATGAGCTCAGCAGTTGTCCAGGGACTAATATTTTTGGATAGAGCAACCCATACCGGGGCTCGTCTGTTAGCTTACTCTGCCTTTTTTTTCTTTATACATTGTTAGTAGAAATAAATCAACACATTGGCAGATCAGGACAATTAGCAGACATATACTAAATTGCATACTATTTAATTGTTTCTGGGCAGTGAACCTATAAAAAAGCCCATCAACATGTGTGACTCAAAGGAATGGTCTTGACATTTTGGAGAATCTGCTTATACTGATACTTGATTTTTAATGAGACGATCAATGCCGCTCTCTTGTTTGTATGGCCTGCAACCAGGAGACAATGAGCCCAGCTAATGTATATATATATATATATATATATATATATATATATTTATGCTAACTTGACTCCTGGCCCGATGGTCATAAATAAACCGTTTTCTGTGAACAAAGCAAATGAGAGTATTTCAACAAGCCTCTTCATGCATAACTCACTCTCCAATTTGAAAATGGAAGGTTTTAGAGAGGGTCTGAATGCATGACGTTGTCACAAAGACCGGTTTAAGAGTGGTTTTACGCTATGCTGCTGTACTCAGTATGTCCCCTAGGATTTACCTACATGCGCAGAGTCTGGGCAACTCACGGGTCCCGTTAGAAGACGTCCATTAATGAAACCCAAGCATTCTAGACAAGAGTCATATGCGGTTTTTGCTGGCATCACATTAACCCTCTAACATCCTGTTAAAAAGGCAAGCGAGAATCTTAATCGCTGTTTGCTTTGTTACAGACAGGAGCCTTTTAATAGTGTCATGCAAAACCCTGCAGGGTTTGGGTTGAAATGGAAGCAAGAATCGCTGCTGCCATCCATATGCAGAGTTGTTTTGATTTCTGACATGGATGTGATATTTCTTTTACTACCTCTCAACGACAATTGACCTACGTTGGGGTTTTTTAAGCAGATATTTAAAAAAGGATGAGCTCTTAAATGATGTGTCTCTGAGATTTTGCGCTGCTCTGTTTGCATGATTCCTTACAGTACACTGACTATGAATATGGTGATACCTATGACTACAAGGAAGGACAGTTAACCACTGGTGCTCCCCCAGCTGAAGGAGCCGAGGAGGAGGTAACGCCTATTAGTCATTTATTAATCATTGATGAGACCATAAATAGCAGATATATAATGTACAAGCACTTGATATCTATATATATATATATATATATATATATATATATATATATATATATATATATATATATATGTGGTAAGCTGTGTGCTCAAAATAGATATTTGCTTTGGTAAAAAATATAAAATCCGGTAAATTGAATGGACCCATCTGAGATGTGTTGTGCTTTTTCCTCTCAGGTGGTCCTCCCTGATCAGACAAATGTGGGTGGAGATTACTATACGGGTGAATATGACTATTCCACAGTGGACGGAAGTCAGCCTGAAACCCCAACTGAGAAGGCACAAGGCCAGGTATTTTTTCACAAACTCATTTTGGTATTTGAATGTGGAAATATTTGTCTTCTCTACATATGTGAAATCTGAAAGGTTTGGCACCTTCATCACGTTGGAGAATTCTCTCTGCGCCACTGACTTTTATCAACCAATTAAAAATCCCCATTCTCATTCACATAATTACTGGTTTGAAATTACATTTCAATAAAACTGCTTGGGAATCACAAACAACCACAAACATTTTTTATTTATTATCGTCTCTCGAGGTTGAAACCAACAGGGCCTCGTCCACTCCTCGATTCCGTGAGAAACCGCCTCAATCAGACCGTCTGGATGAAGGCCGGAGAAGGAAAACATTGTCATTTAATGAACCGTAACCGATGGAAAATCAGTAGACAGACGCATCCCCTCTGTTTCTGCCATATCCTGAGTTTAGCAGACCTTGGCCTAATTTGTGCTTAAACCATCACATAAAACACAACATAATGAGTAACATTTGGGGGTTAAACAAAAAACAATACAGCTCTGTTCTCCGCCAGCCGAATGCTTCGCGATGCACCTTGAGCTGGATGATGCAGCCTCAGTCAGTGTGAGAATAGATCCAATGGAAATGACAGGGCCGAGGCCCGACCCCGGTAGTCCGATACCATTTTTTAAGTAAGTGGATAGATATGCAACAGCTGCATCAAGGATTCGTTGGCGACAGTGCAGGTGATTGTTGAATCAAAAGTCGTACGGGGTGTGAATGCTAACAACATTAGGAAATGGAAAAAAAATGATTGACTTCTAATGATTCAGAAATGTTGGACTATGTCATATCCCAGGGACTCTTAACTGACGGATGCTGGGTGATGACTAATGACTTGAGCATTCAATCATTTCGGCGCAGTAAAAGGGCTAATCGGTAAAGCCTTGACTATGAATCACTGTGTAAAAAAAACATGTGAATGATCAAGGCTGTTCGCATTGTTTCCTTTCACTAACCAAACCTCCATCTTCTCATCAACCCTTTGTCCCCCTTTTGTGCAATGCGCGGATTGATCCCAGACCTACGAAGGGGAAATTGTGGATGATTACATCACTGGTGTGGAGCAGGTCGGGGTGGATCCCACCATTGCTGTGGAAACCGCTGCCCCAGTGGACCCCCCCGAGGAGGCGGACCCCGCCACCGACGTGTACGAGTTTAAGGAATACGACCTGAAGGAGGGATACGACCACAAAGAGAACGTGGAGAAGCCGTACGAATATGGCGACTACGGCGACTACGGCCCCACGGATTCCAAGCCTCCGTCTGCAACGGACGAGGACGACTTTGGTCCCGGTGTCCCGGCGGAGACGGACTTCAGGGAGAGCGCTGTGAGTGCCGGAGTATTTGGGAGTGTGGGGGGTGGTGGGGGGGGGGAAACGAAGAAGTGGGTGTTCAGGAATGTGCAACGATTGATTTGGAGAGGCGGGTGGTTTCATTTGGCTTAATGTGGCCCTTTTTTGTTTGTTCGTTTCTAATAGCGTCAGGTTGTAGCTGGGAGCACTCTGCGTGCACCGGGATACAAACAGGCCACCGAGTACAAACACACACCTCGTCCACAAGTCTCGTGCAAATAAAACAGATGTCAACCCAGCTGTCAGCGCAGACGCGCACCCCATAACCCCTGGCCTCTGTGACATTTGGGGATTTTGGAGTCTTTGCGCCTGTTCATTCGTGAAATCCATGCAGATCAATGTATTCAAAACCAGACATCAGGCACCTCTGCTGAGCCGGTGTCTGCGATGGCTCCATTTCTAGGCCCCCTTCCTCCGCTCAGGATGTGGAAGCTCAGAGGCAGGAAGTGACACGGCCTCTGCCTGTGCGTTGCCTTGAGATGCGTCTGCTTTGGGTTAATCTGAATTGCTCTATTAGTGCTTTCCACTCCACAGTCTCAAGATGATGCAGTCCATGATTTTTCATCTCCTCTTCGGGGCAAAACTATACAATTTAGTGTTTTTTTGACGCACTGCTGTCAGTGGTTTGGGAATTCTTCCCATGTGAAGTCATTGTATGTATGGAGAGTATCAGGTATCACCCTCTGCCTTTGTGCACAGTAGGAGTCTTTTTGCCTTTTCCTGGCAGAAGCTCAATAAATGGGAGTCAGGTCTGAGATATCTACATTTTTTGCTTCTCGCTCAAATAATTATGCGACGTATTTTTGGAAAAAAGGAGGAAAAGAAAAGCTTTTTGCCTTGACAACCACTCAATTTCTTTGAAGCATGAAGAACACTAGTCAGCACATTATTAAGCATTTCTTAGCATTTATTTTAAGTAACTTCAAAGAAGTTATCAAAGTAGTCATCTGCTGCTGCTGCTGCTGCAGTATTTTGCTTTTTAGGCTTTGATACCATTGTTGCTCTGCCCAGTTACCTTGTAAATGGCTCACATGGTCCGTCTTATTGCTCTAGGTGAGTGGAGGTCAAAGTTACCTTGGAGAAAAAGGAGAAAAGGGGGAGCCTGCCATCATCGAACCTGTAAGTTTTATACTTTACTAAGAATAACTTCTTTCTAATCTAATCTTGGAGTTTTCCGTTACGCTGTATCCGTGAGGCCTAAATAGCTAACATTCAAATTGTGTCACATGCACAAATGAAAAAGAAAAAGAAGATTTATGATAAAGGTTCTGGCTTTCAGATAAGATGCACTCCATGATTTATAAATATAAGAAAATATATCTCTTTTTACATCTGGTTTACGTCCATATATTTATTTTGCAGTTTCAATGCAGTTTTAAGTTTAAACCGCATTGAAAAACAAGAAGATTGCACACACATCTTTGGTCACGGACCAAAAAGTAACCACTTTCCATGCAAAATGCCAAAGTACAAGCCTTCTTTAAAGAACCGTCCTATACAATTTACCCATATAGTCCAAACATTGACTTCAATTAGAACTGCATGTACCATCCCTCCTCAAATAACATCAGTTCCAGTACCAACCCAATCTTCAAACTTAAAACACACTCCATAGAATAGATTCAGCTTTAAATAGCTGAAGTAATGTTCACATCTTGAGCTTTCCACCCAAAGTAAACTTCACAACCTCAAACCCAAAGAACCCTTGGCTCCCCAGTTACCCCCATTTTCCGTTGCATGTGGACTTACAGGCTACCCTAAAATGCTACTGTATCCACTTTTTCAGGGGATGTTTTTTGAAGGATCCCCAGGAGTCCCCGGCCAAGCAGTGAGTATCACGTTCTCCCACACTGCCTCTGCCTTCCCCCAGATGGAGAACCGCTAAAGAGGGAAAAAATGTCTTTATGGAAAGAGCGTCAGCCCTGATCGCCAATGGAGCTTGAGTTGGGAGAGACAGTGAAAACGTGTACTTGTGAATGAATGTGTGTAACGTGTGTGTCTCTGTGTGAGCGAGTACAGGAGAGAGACATTTTTAGGCTCATTTCCTTTTGAACCCAATGTCTTCGCCTCTGGCTTTCTTGGCCTACGCATGCGCAGTACTGGATGGGCTGACTGTGGTGGGTCAGCAGCCGTTTGGGATGTAACACACTTACGGGAATGTCGTGCTGTTTGTGTGGTCTCAGGGTCTTCCAGGTACCCCAGGATTGCAGGGTCCACCAGGTCCCGCAGGAGATCACGGTGAGAGGGTGAGTAAAGACCGGCCTCATCTTGCAGTTGATTACAGATGTTTCCATTTCCATTTCTTTACACATCATGGAGATTTACATGCCACAAAATAATGCTGCATACATTTGATTAAAGAAGAATAGAATCCTTGTGGAATTAAAAGTCATATATACATAAAGCCCGTACACAGGCCCTCACTTGTGATCTCCTTGATTTAAGTACAGTCTACGTGCCATGGTACAAACAATTTACTACTGCAGCGGGGGGGGAAAGCAAGGAATGGTGCATGGAAATGAGATGCCCATAAACTATCAATGTGCTAACAAACGCAAATGTAGAAACAGCTATATGTATATGTATATATATGCATATATGTATGTAACTTTCCATCACTGTGGGATTGCACTCATTTATTTGAGTGATTGGATGACACAGAATAATTGCCTGTCGTCTCCACCAATCATTCACAAATGTGATGATTGCCCCCCCCCCCCCCCCCCCCCCCCGCCACAAGCCTCTTTCATCTGCCTTTCAGCAAGTCTATTCTGTCTGGCGGTTAACCCTTTAGTTATGGCGCTTATTACTCCAGAGAGTCAAAGTGATCAGAAAATATTCTGTGTTCCCCCCCTTCATTTCCTCCCACCCGTGTTGCTGAGGATTGACACGCCGCTGAGAGTGACTTGTTTACGTAATCTTGTGGTTTTCCCTCAACATTCGCTCGGCTAATTTCTCTCACAATCACGCTCTCCCTCTTTTTCACCCAAACACCACTTTCCCAGCCGAGCGGGGGGGGACCATCATTAACGCTGGCCGCCATGCTCGCTAAGAACGCCCGTGGAGGGAGAGCCTTTACCCCCTCGGGGTGAAGGCAGATGGGAACACATGGCATCAATTTTGAAAAGTCTTGAGATCGCTGCACATGACGAGACTTCTAAATAGATCATGGTCTCCCCTGAAACATTGGGTTCTGCTTAGCCTTGATCCTTAAAATGAGTTTTTCTCTTTAGGAAATCAAATTCTGCTCTGCAGTGTACTTTACCCGTCTGTTCCTGCTGTCATTATTCAGCGGGGAGAAACTTTTGTTGGCTGCATTGCCGTACAGTTCGGTGCAGAAAACTCCCAGTAAAGTATCCCCCCATTGGCCCAGTTGTAGTAGATAAAGAAGAGGGGTGCTGTGAACATATTCCTTATTCAGTCTCTGTCTTGTTACTGCTGTTTTTGGGTGCTTATCATACGTTTTAATTATTTTCAATTTGGAAGAACCTTTCGAGGATTATAAACAGCAGACCTTGTCTTATTGCAAAATATATGGCTTTTTAACTACAGCTAATTCATTTTTCCTAAAAATGTTCCGCACTGGTGTACATAATAACTAATGTTTTAAAATGCAATGCTTTGAGGATGTTTGTTTGTGTTCAAATGTTTTTTTCCTCCAATTAATGGGGATTTCAATTAGTTTGGTTCTAGAAATATCCTGAAGCTCTCTCCCTCCGGCTCTGCAGGGTCCTCCAGGGCGGGCTGGTATTCCTGGTTCCGACGGTATCCCCGGGCCTCCGGGTACCATTCTGATGCTCCCAGTAAGTCCTTCCATTTTTTTAACAGGGGTTTTCTGCCTTATTACGCTCACATAATACACACCCTTCACCTCAGGCACTAACCCGTGAACTCACAACGTTTAGTGCGTTTACCTAATGGCATCACCAGTAGGCCATGGGATCGCAACCTTATTTCTTTTTGGGTTACAAATCACTTACCTTGTAAAAGTCCGCCAGTCCAATGGACTGGAACCAGCGGCTCAACCTTTGAAAGGCTTGGCGACACCTGTATGACGTGCATTTGATTTGTACACACACTCAACAGGGGAGACCATTAGGAGGCTCACTTTGTTTAAAGAGACAAGTTTGACTTTAATTGTGTTTCTCTTTGGTTTCGTGGCTGATAGTTCCGTGCCGGCGGTGAGTCACATAAGGGACCTGTGGTTTCAGCCCAGGAAGCTCAGGCTCAGGCCATCCTCTCTCAGGCGAGGGTAAGTATGACCAAGCGCTTTCTTCTCAGTTCAGAGGTCACTCTACTCGGTGTACTCTTATTAGCTGCCACTTCACTTGCGTCAATTGAAATAGTGTACCCCAACTGATTTTTTTTAAAAGCATACAAAAGAAGCATTTCATACGTTCCATAAATTGTCGTGAAAATGAAAGGAAGAGTTGCTATTCACAAGTCCCACTCATCCTATAAATTGTCCAAATTCCAAATTATGAACCTGTGTGAAGTTAGGTGGTACTTAAAGGCACAACAGATGTTCACACTCCCTCAGGGGTCCTAATAGCACTGTTGAAAAACAGGCAGAATCATGTAAGCAAGGTGTGATCTATAGGAGAACACATGGAGATCATTAAACACAGAATATTCTCACATTGTATGGAGCAGGAGGGCTGCCAAAACTAGTGGAAGAGTATTTAGTAAAGCACTTACCGTCTTTATATCTTTGTCTGCTAAGCCAGAGGTTTTGCTCAAGAAAGAAACAAGAACAAAAAAAACATGGCAGGAGTTCTTGAAACCTGAAAGAGGTGTGATGGAACAAATTGTAGGACTTGATGAATTCTCTCTAAAGTATATGTCTTTATTTGGTAATTCAATAATCAGGCTCCACAAAAGTTTTATTTACTTTTTGTTAGTGTTTTCTTTTTCTTTTTGCTCGGTGGGTTTAATGAACGTTGCGTCAATTTTAATATGACAAATTCCTACTGGGGCAAACGGGGACCACATTTGAATTTGAATTATGCCAAAAACAAACAAAAAATATTTGCCCCGTTACGGTCTACATTTTGGAATTAAAATATTAAGATAGCAGCCATTTATCTTCAGCGTTGTTAATGAATTAAAGGTATCTCCATCAAGCAAAGACCAAACCAAGGGCCTTTGTGAATGATTAGTCACAGTGCATGCCGCGTTACCGCACAGTTCCTGGTTAGATTACAGGCTTGGACCTTTGTTGCATGTCATTCTCCTCTCTCTCTCTCCCTCTCTCTCTCTCTCTCTCTCTCTCCCCCCCCATTTTCCAGTCTCCATCTCTATGCTGTCAAACAAAGGCAAAATGCCCCCAAAAAAATGTAAAACAAGCAGACTCAGAGCAGATGTTCAGAATGCTAATAAACTGCAAAGAGAAACTTGGAATATGTGGACATGGCTGCACTTCTAAACATAACCTTTGCTTCTTTTGGTAGGTGAGAAAATATGGCTTTTTGATACATTCAGTTGGAGTGCACAGGTGTAAATGCAGGTGTGTTGACGTTGGTAGTCCACCCTGTGGCTTATAGGGTTGTTTCTGCTCCACAGCTGACCATGAGAGGTCCTCCGGGGCCGGCGGGCATGGCAGGGAGATCCGGTCCTGTGGTGAGTGTGCCACGCAAAACACAAACACACCATGATGCAATCATTTCACAGTCGATCTGCAACGCATCAGGTGATGAGCTCTGCTTCCTGTAAAGGGTTCAACTCAATATTTATTTTCCTATCTTGCACTCTTACGTGGATAAGCGATAAGCACACACACGCCACTCTCTTCCCTATCTGTCTGGGAGCAGATGTGGTTCATTTCCTTTAAAATAGATGATATCTATCTCGAATTATTGAATGGAAAAAAATGTTTTAGCCTTTTGATGATGATGGTTTTGCTTATTACTTGTGATGTCTATCAAGCATGTCTTGAAAGTTGAGTTTCTTTTGTTTTGGGTGGGTCTTCCAGACGGCCAGATCTTGTATGTCTTTCTGGACCTCATGAATGTGACTCTTTGGGATTTTGTTCACATGCGATGATGCTACCGGAAGTCTTTTTGTTGTAAATCCAC
Source organism: Pungitius pungitius (assembly GCF_949316345.1). NCBI lineage: Eukaryota > Metazoa > Chordata > Actinopteri > Perciformes > Gasterosteidae > Pungitius > Pungitius pungitius. The sequence continues at coordinate 5,959,421 of NC_084914.1, forward strand.
ATCATACATTATTTATCTTTGGATTTGCATTTGCCTCTAGTCCAACATGGATTTTTTTGGTTTGCAAGATTTTGTCTGGAGTGCTAACATGCTTATGTTATACATTTTTAATAGGGCGGTCCTGGTTCTGCTGGACTTAAAGGTGACAGTGGCGACTCTGGTCCCCAGGTGAGATCAGAAACCTATATCTTTTTATTTATTTTAACACTTTTTTCACCTTTTTGTTCATCCCAGCATAAATACATTGTAAAAATAAATAATGTTTTTTTAAGTTTAAAAACTTCATTCTAAACATGTGTATGTTTACCACATAGGGACCCAGAGGACTTCAAGGTTCAACTGGTCCTCCAGGGAAAGCAGGGAAGAGGGTAAGTTCTTAACAACCAGTCTCAACCAGGATGTTTTTATATATTTCAAAAAAATGTATCTTCTACTAACTAACTAAACATTACATTTTATTATTCCAAATGTCTAATATTTCATGCCATCAAGAGTGTAAAGATCAGTGCTGCCGAGCCCTGTGGAGAAGAGTTTTATTTACAAACATGGCCTCGGTTCAAATCTGTCAGCTGCACTCAATAATTGACTCTGCATGTTGCTTAGATTCATAAATCCATGTTTATTTAACTATAAACTGGAAAGAAAATGGGACGGCATCTTCTCCTGCCTGTTGTTCAAAACCACTAAAGATAATTTGATATTTCTCTGAAGTGATTTCCATGTACCCTGACGTGACACTGGCGTTTCTTCCAGGGCCGTAATGGAGCCGATGGTGCTCGGGGAATGCCAGGAGAGGCAGGGTCCAAGGTAAAGTCCCCACCAGGTCATTCATTAGTCAATAATCCAACGAGTTCCTGTGGGATGTGTTTGGAAAAGTCATTGATTGCGCTAACCAGTTACTACCGTGTGGTTTCAGGGGGACAGAGGTTTTGACGGCCTCCCCGGTCTTCCTGGGGAAAAAGGGCATCGAGTGAGTATGAGCATAAGATAATTCACGGTTTGGTGAATGAACAAGGTCCAAACAAACACAAATGTCTATCTGTCTCTAAAAATAAGATCCAGCCTCTTATTTTTAGATCCCCAAAAAGCCAGCTTTGATCAAAGTCGTTCCTCACAGGGGAATCAGGGCCTCCCATCCGTCTCATGCACACCCCGCAGTGGACAGATATGGGTTCTTAACCAATGGACCTCATTAGGACTTTTGACCACCCACTTATGAGAGGTGGGAGCCACTCCAGGAACCACTTGGGATGCACTTAACCACGCCTAAAGTCGAAGGATGAGTTCCGAGTTTGATGTTTGTGGAATTCGGGCCGGCAGAGATGTGACTAAAGACAGAAGATCACAGAAGGGTATTTCTAGACAGGCTTTCGTGCCTAATCCTACACTGAGTAATTACAGGTTCCACCAGAGGTAGGCCCGTCCTTATAGCGCACTATGAATAGTGGAAACCATATAGCTCCATGCCAATTGTGGTGTGCTGTAGATTATAGACAGTTGTGTTCCCTTTTTTTTTTTGTTAATCTCCTTTCAGCATCGTTTCTCTGTGTTCTGTAAAAATGAGGAGTTTTTTATTTTCTCTCTCTCTCTTGAGCTGCAGGGGTGAAGCTTGTGGACTCTCTTGTTACCTCCCTCGCTAAGTTGATATTCCTTTTCTCTCCAGGGAGAACACGGTTCGTCAGGTCCTCCAGGATCTCCGGGAGAGGATGGCCCCAGAGTAAGTGGTGCACCAGTCGCCGTACAACGTGCTTCTTCTCAAAATGAGTCTGCATTCCTTACTAACTCTTTCTCTTTCCACACAAAGGGCGAAGATGGCCAGGTTGGACAGAGAGGTGTGGCTGGAGAAAGTGTAAGTTATTTATTTTCTGATTTTGACAGGATGGTTAAGCTCTACTTCACCAGGATAAATATACAAATATGATAAATATAGGGCCTCTTTCTTTGCTGCTGCAGCTCCCCTCATTCCTTCTTCTAGGTTCATTTTGGCCATTATTTAAACATACAACCTCATCCTCCTCTCCCCCCTTGCATCTGTAGACATTCCTGACTGAAACGGCAGTGTGGTTTATAATCTCAACCTCGCCGAATGGTTCTGGATAACGAATCAGAAAATAGAACCAGGAAATGAGTTGTTCTGTCATTACGACAAACTGCCACCTTCAGCACCAAGCTCAGTTCAAATGGACCATACGTTCAGTCGCATTCCCAGCCGCTGAGTGGCAAACGGTTGCTCCGTGCAAGCAATTTCATCATAGACAGTCTGTCAGTTTGGTGAAAGAGCACAGTGAGTGCAATTGTTTCAATTGCATGACTCAAGATGTCGAGCTGAGAAACATACAAGCACTTAACAGATATGACCACAATGGGTCAGTATTTAACACACTTTGCACAATCAAACTTTTATGGATTTCAGATGTTCAGTATAAAATGCCAGTTTTTATCCCTTGCCCATTTTTTAAATGCAACACAACAGTTTTACACAAATTCAATTGAATAACGATATGTTTAAGTATATACATATTTTTTCCGACACAGGGTCCTCGAGGTTTGCTCGGCCCCAGAGGGTCTCCAGGTCCTGGAGGACAGCGTGTAAGTATATCTCTATTGGACTTTATTGTCATACTGCTCATCATTTGTTGACTTTCATTGTCATATGTGTTGTCTCTTTAGGGCCTCCCTGGACTTGATGGGCAAGCTGGTCCCAAGGGAAACTTGGTGAGAAATATTCATGCTTTGCTCATTTCTGCTATTTAGAAGTTTTTTAAATCAACTTTCCAGATGGGTTCGTTTCCCGCTCATATTTGAAAAGACCACCTCAGCAATCAGTGTGTAGTTTGGTTTGTTTGTGGCTAGTTGCAAGTAAAACCTTTTTTTTTTTTTTTTTAATAAACTACAAAGTCTGCTGACTTAATACGCTCACGTAAGGGATAAAACAGAAAAGCCTGTCAATGTGTGGTCCCATGACGCATTCAGCCTCCCGGATGCTCTCTGTGGGATGATAACACATCAATGGAAGAGACAGCTGGACGAGCCCACGCGTTGTCTGTGGTCACTGAGTCCTGGAGCTAAAGAAATAAGCAGTTGTTAAAAGGACCCCCCGAAAAAAATTGGGAACATGGTGTGATTGTCATTGAGGTTGTTATTAATCTTAATACATTCAAAAACGAGTATGGCACAATACATGAAAGTCAATGTTCTTAAATTGTGCTCAGTTACGCTTAAAAAAAAATACTATAAATGTTTTTGCTCATTTAATTTGAATTTTAGACAAATGCCCAAATTAGCATTTTTGCCATCAAACACTGCTAACAATCTTAGTAACGCTACCTAAACTTCTCTGAATCAAGCTTTTGAGTTTGTTGTAACAGCTGGAGAAGACGCCTTCACAAAGAACTTGTCTGTTGTGGTGTGTGTTTGGTTTGTGACACAACGCTTCTCAGCTGGGAAACCACAATATCCATCAATCCGGTGTGTCTCATTAGACTCACCCATAGCCAGATGGATCTGAAGCTCCACATTGTGCATATAAACAATGTTTTGCCCCTTAATTATCTTAAATAAAACCATTTGGGTCTGTCTTCGACCTTACTTCATTTCTTATTGTTTCAATAGTGAAGATTAAAACGTTACTATTGGATAGATAAATATTAATGGCATACACCCTTTGCCTTTTACGCACAGGGTCCACAAGGAGAGCCGGGACCACCAGGGCAGCAGGGCATTCCTGGTCCACATGTAAGTCTTTCCTCTCCTGTATCTTTGCAATCAACAGAGATGACCTCTTGCAGTCCTGCTTTGTTAATCAAAGACTTGTCTTTCATTGTTCTTCGTCTTCCTTCTGTACGTCCTTCGATCCGTCAGGTTGCATCCCACAAAACTGACACACCGAAACGGAGCAGAAACTTTACTCGTGTTTTTAGCAGCATTGCTTTTTCTACAAGATAAACATCCTCTCCGCATTGACGAGATGAGACATATTGCAACGATTTGATTCGCACCCCGTTTTGTTGTCCAATTAGTTGCAGAGAGGGAGAAAAAAAAAATAGTCCTTAATACAAAACAGTGCACTCAATAGAGTAGCCAGGGTTAAATGACCACTGCCAGGTAAGATTTTCAGTCCTGCTGACGCACGCAGGACGTCTGAAGAAGATGTCGTCACTCCCCTGGAAAGTATGACCAGGGACCTTTCCTCACGGCACACAGGTCGACTCAATAACTCCTTTTTAGTAAAACCTGGCCAGAGGGAGATTCACGCCTCTCAGGGAAACCATTGGCACCATAGAAATAAGACATCTTGCTTTGTGTGGGCCAATTTGGTTTTCTTGTGTCTTTCAGGGTCTCGTCGGTCCTCAAGGTCCAATCGGGCCTCCTGGTGAAAAGGTAAGGAAAGAGGGAACCCGCCCCCCCCCCCCCCCCCCAGTCAGTCCCCCACACCACAACGCTGTTGTCCCGATAAGTGAACGTTTCAGTCGTGGCCTCATAAGTGATTCTGCAGATACACTGCTGTCTGAGCTGTAGGCCTCTATTGACTTCTGTGAGGGCTGAAACACACACACACACACACACAAACACACACACACACAATGTACACATAACCACAGAACTCCTGCATAAGCACTTAGTAGTTCAAAGTAGTATTATTGTTTGTGGTTTTGTGGATATCTAATGAGATTTTCTGCAGTATAATGAAGCCGGTCATCATAATACTGTCACACCGTCTACTATCTGTCAGTGGATTTCCCATTTCTTGCTTCCCTTTTATAGGGACCTCAAGGGAAACAAGGTCTGGGCGGCCTTCCTGGTGCTGATGGACCTCCTGTAAGTAACTCTCGACACTCGTTTTTTACATAATTTAGTCAGAGGTTTTCAACTGTTTGATAAACTCAATCTCTTGGACTTATTACTTAAGGGTCACCCAGGAAAAGAAGGTCCTGCAGGCGAGAAAGGAGCAGTTGTAAGTATAATGTAGTTAAGCTGTTGAATTGGATTTTACATTAATTACAGTATTAATTAAATGTATCGCTGCACAGGGAAAAGAAACCTTTGCAATTGACTTATGGTAGCATTTGATTAGCCACCATGGTGTTCCAGTGTTTAATATGACCACACAACGCAGATGGTATCTGGTTACATGCCTAAGAAATAGAACACAATAAATGTGCCGGCTCGATTTTTATGTAATTCATTGCACCTATTCATTTTTTATTGGTAGTTAGGTTTTTTGTGATTGTTTCATGTGGTAAACTGCAACTTGAGCAGATTTTCAAGTTGAGCTAATACTCAACTTGAATATAAATCAAACCATGAAATGCACTGTATTTCATGCCATGTATAGAGTCAGTGTTACACATGCTCCTAACAAAATAAATAATAGAAAACGTATTGTTTGTATTCATGAAAGTCATTTTCTTAGTCTTGTGTAATCCATCTGGTAATGTATCACCCTGTTAAATAAAATACCAGACATATCACAGTTTTTAGTAGTCATTTTGCTTTTAAAAAGTTCACTTTTGTATTTTATTTTTCTCATCCTTAATCTGCATTTACTTTATTTTTGTATTCCTTCATTTTACGTGCGTAACTTTGAGCAATAGTTCCTAAAGGTTCACTGTTGGAAACTGTTGAAAATGGATGAAAAGACACTCTTTCCACCTTTTAGGGTCTTCCTGGTGCCATGGGGTCCATCGGCTACCCTGGGCCTCGTGGTGTGAAAGTGAGCTTAGTTATTCAATACCAACCTACCACAGTGCCATCCATCTTTCTGTGAGTGTTATCCTCACTCCCTTGTCCTCTCTCCGCAGGGTGCTGAGGGAATTAGAGGCCTCAAAGGTGGCAAAGGAGAAAAGGTAAACTCCCCAACTCCCCCTGCAGCCTCCTTCCTCAGAATGATTGACAGATGTCAAATATTGACCCACAGTTGCAATGTTTTTTTTTTTCTAAATCGGTTTGTAAAGCAGTTTCAGTCGAGATTGATCTGTTGCCGTTGTTTTCTACGATTGCTGTGGTGGAACATAGCCTGTTGCTACCTCAGTGTTTGGGTCAGATTTTACACTCTTCCATTGTCATGAATTTGAGGCTTTTCAGAGCTCACCTAAAAACGCTCGACATGTTGTAAAAAGCTCTTCTTCTCTCATAATCTCCTACTACATGCACATGTCTTAAATCAAAGCACGCGTGTTTTGACAATCCCAAGTCTCACATTTGGTTTAATGGTTTTCACTTTTTATTCAGTTACTGGGTCAGATAATTGCTGTCAGTAGTGCTGCTCGTGACCCAATGTTTGCTGCTGTCACTTGGAAGAGATTCTGAGTTCTAACCAGCAGATGTCAGTAGAATAACAGAGCGAACGAGAGACCGCTTTTGTGAATACTTCATTAAAGGGACCTCTAGGTGTCAGTATTAAACTATCCTTAGGCACCGTAACACTTTTAATATTACTATAAATATCCCATGAGCCGCTTTCACTGTGATTTCATCACTTCAGTGGTCCATCAGTAGTCATTTTTTTTTATTTAAAGCCTCTTTCATGTGAACAATGTATTTGAACTGTATCAGTTTGGTCTCTTTGGTACTTATAATAAAACCATCAGCCCTTAACCACTTTTCCTTTTCTTTTTCAGGGAGAGGATGGATTCCCTGGCTTCAAAGGGGACATGGGTCTCAAGGGTGACAAGGTATATCACCATCAACCCTGATGAGAGAACGCTGGTGTTTGCATCGCATGGAGTGACAGGGTTAGTGCAGATAACGACACCGCGCTTTCTTTGCATCAAGGGTGAAAATGGCGTACTAGGACCCAGAGGAGAGGATGGCCCCGAGGGCCCCAAGGGCAAGTCGGGACCCAACGGCGAAGCAGGTCCTTTGGGATCAGCTGGAGAGAAGGTAAATAATCAATACCTGTATTTTGATCCGTGGTAATGCAGTTTTTAAACCGAATGCAACAAGTATGTTTTATATCAAAGTTTTAACAATAATGTACATTTTAGAGAAAAGGGTTCAAATATAATTGAGAATTTGAAGATTATATCAAGGCTGAATTCATGATTCAGAAGACGGGGGGGGGGGGGATCCGACGGGGGGGTCAATATATAAAAGAAGCACAAGCAACAGCGCATGCGTTGGGACCTTTCTGTGATTCTCCGGCTGCGAGTTCGATGTATGTGCTTCATTAGTTCGTCATTTTGCAAAACTTGAAATCCCCAATCGACAGACAAATAAACACCTATCCAATGATACTTTTGTATCAATAGTGCAATAATCAACATCATATGTTGTAAAAGTTGGAATAAGCAGCACCAGGGTAACAGGTATTCAGAATAAAAAATAGTTAGTTTAAAAGCACAGCGGAAAGTTGCATCAGATTTCGTTTCTGAACCAAAGTTAAATTACATTTGGGTGTCAAGTCACATTTTGGGGGGTACTGGAATACACCAGAACTCAAACTTTTCGCAATGCTTCTGTGAACTTTAATGCAGTCTGCAAAACAATATATGTGCCGAAACAAAAATAATTCACCATTGATGTTTTGTTCTTACTTTGCTCCCTTTTAGGGCAAACTCGGAGTCCCCGGATTGCCTGGGTATCCTGGTCGACAAGGCACCAAGGTGTGTGATGACAGTGCAGAGGAATTCTTCATTTTTGGGACGTCGGCGTTCAGGTCATGTGCCTTGTCTCAAGGGTCAAGTCGACAGAGCAGAGTTTTGCCAACTTAGTAATGGAAGGAAGGGTGCATAGATCAATGAAAAGAGTCAAGACACCAGCTAGGGCTTTGGGTGTAGATCTTAAGCTGAGGGCAGTTGGTGGACCTTTAATGCAAAGAGGAAGCTCAGCCGAGCAGCACGGCAGCGAAATACTGCTTCACCATGTTCAGTTGTGACATTAGTTATCTGATCTGAGCAGGAGGTTACTGCTGAAACCCACTGCTTTGATGCTTTGTGGACACATGTAAATGATGACTGTATCGGCATTGGTTCTCTCAGCGACTGCATCCCCTGCTACAACGTCGGATCGACAATTGACTCGTATCTAAAGGCTCTTTCGCATGCCTTTCCAAAGACTCGCTGGCAAACCTTTTTTGCTCAAACGAACCCAAGCAGACACCTGCTGTACTCTCGGCCCGCCTCTTCTAGGGGGGCCTAAGTGGCCTGGTCACCTGCTTGGAGTCATCAGCTGTCCTCCCTCCTTAGACTCTTCGAGGCCTTTCCTAACAAGCATTTTCCTTGCACTGCTGACCACTGTTGCCACTGCATCCAACATCAAGATGTGCTGCTGCAGCTGCTTCCTCTCCGCTGTTGTCAGCACTGACAGCTTGGCACTGATATGATGGGTCAGGCACCGCCTACTCTCACAACACCCTGTCCATTAATGTCAGCGGGATCTGAGCTGAGCGCGTCACACCAATTAATAAGAGGCCCGGACGAATTACACAAAGTGAGAAATACTTAATCCAATGAACTATACTCTCCCCAGTAATTTGCGAATCATTTTATATGTTCTTTTAATTGCTGAATATTCACTGGGCTGCAAAACACCGAGGATATTCCTTTATTTGTATTCATAGAAGGTTTTAAACAAAGCCCAGTGGAGCCCTGGATCAGATTTTCTCTTATTGTTAAAAAAAAAGGTTTCTGCAGAGACAATAAAAGCATCCTGGCATTCGCATTATTTAAATAATGCCCTTGTTTCCTCTCCACAGAGTTTTTTTCGTCTGGAAAAGTATTGAAGATTGTGACAGCCACTCTAACTCTAGCAATACAACAAATTACTTCTTAATTCACTGAAATTGATTCACTGAATTTTAGTGACAGATCCGCTGCTGTTTGAGTAACAAATGACAATCTCCCCTGTTCCCGGTGCGCAGTGTGTTATGCACTTTCACATTGTCCTCAAAAGTAAGTTGAGGGTCAAAGTCGGGGTCCTTTTCCAGCCTTTATCCCCCTCGATCAGCCTGTGCACGGAGCCCTCGGCTGGCTGTGTTTCTGGCTGCTGCACCCCATCACTCTCTGTTAACAGCTTACCCCCCCACCCTTAATTCAGGATGCCATTTGCACAAGGCTTCAGTGGTCTGTCTTATCTCTGTGGCGCAAGTCAGGCTTGTCCGGCACCACCTCTCCTTTCAGTTTTACCACAACTGCACCTTTGTGAAAAACAAATTAAGCAGCTTAGATCTCCCTTCTTGCTGTCTCCACAATGTGGGGCGGTTTACCTCTTGCAATTCTGCCCACGCTGCCTTGGTGTAGTGCCCTTGCTTATACTGAACCGCATTATGCCTCATATAAATATGCATGTGGACAGTAATGAGCACTATAGATGTGCATTGCATCAAAGTCGGTTTCGTGCTCAAAACACTCGGACGCGCTCTTGACCTTGCCGTGTTACGGGGACGAGGATTATTTTTGGTTGGATACATATATTTGCTACCTAATGGTGCAAACAGCGTGGCTGTGTTGGTAAGCGGCTCGGTGCTCCTTTCATTCAGCCCACAGTGATTGCCCTCCCACTATTTGTTTGACTGGAACCATTGCTATCAGAAGGCACAGCCTTCCAAAAGTCCAATAACTAAATTGCTGATGGGTATCAAGGGGGATCTGCTGTTTCCCCTTCCTTTGTCTTTATTTGCTCCCACGCCTTCTTTATCTTCCGATTTTGCCAACAGAAAAATGTCAAAGTGGCGAGGAAGAGACTTTTTGCTTCTGGCTCTTTGGACCTCATTCATCTATGTGATCTGACAACCTATAAGTACCTATAGTTCTAGTGTGTCAGTACATATATCAGGACCAGTTTTTATTCAATAAAGCATGAAGAGGTAGTGCTACTTACTCTTCAGCCTCTGTCACATTTCCACTGGACACAGACTATGATCCCTGATTTCAAACCCTACAACTACAGAATGTATCCCCCCCCCCTCCTGTCACTTTATTCTTTCTTTATCTGTGTTTGTCTTGCAGGGCTCCAACGGCTTTCCTGGATTCCCCGGGGCAAACGGCGAGAAGGGAGCAAGGGTGAGCCACAGAATTCCTCTTTCTTTTCCCTAATAACGGCGTGTTTTCCTGCGAAGCAGATGGTTTGAGGGTCAGAACCTTTGAACCTTTTGTCTTTGATGCTTCGGGTTTCTGGTTTGTGTCTGAAAGGCCAAAACTCTTGTTATGTTTCAACCTAAAATATACCTAGGGTCATTAATCTGGACAGCAAAATAACTCGTATGAGTTGTTTGCATGTTTTGTACCACATTTACACACAACCAACAGTTTTTTTTCATTTAGCCCAAAATCCCAAGTTTCCCTTACAGACCGTTAGAGTTTGTACTCCATACAACACTGTCCCATACAACAAAAAATGTAAATTCCCCTATATTTTAAACTATATTAACTATATATATTTTAGTGTTTCAAAACCCAACTTTGTTAAAACCGCTCTACCAGAGATGAATACAGCACAACCACGTCTACACCTGAACATGTTTGTCCTAAAGGACTGGCGTTATTATGCTACTAACATCCCCGGCTCGTTCAGGAGATTCTGCTATCAGACAAAGGAGCCCGATCCCAAACATGGATTATCAGCCAAATTCAAACTGACCGACTGAGAGACGAGGGATGACGGGGGACGTCCACACACTTTGGGCCTTGTGTTATCAGGGTTGAGCCCTTGGGGGGCGGGGGGGGCGTTCGGCTGGACAAGCGCAGAGTGGTTGCAAAGCGTCACGGGCGAAAGGACGAGGTGGCGAGTCGCAGAGCGGCGTTAAGGGTTATTATTGAAAAGCAAATCTCGTGGCGGCTCTCAGAGAGACGTTGAGACGCAGCGGCCCGTGGCCCCGCCGTGCCAGAACCGACAGGTGGGTCAAGCTGTCGAGTGCCTGTGGGCAACCACTTACCTTAGCAATGTAAGGATTTATTTTGGTCCAAAGATGCTCTGGTGTGTCTATGTGATCCTTCACTCCAATCCCCTCTGCACCTGTGTCCGTCTGATATTCGAGTGTATTCAGTTAAAGTTAAAAAATAGGTGAAAAGGCAATTATATTCGCTGCTGTTTACATGGAATGATTTTGTCTTTAATCACAGATTTTGTTTTTCGTTCTCAGGGAATCGCGGGCAAAGCAGGCCCTCGAGGACAACGGGGTCCAACGGTAGGCTATTCATCAAGCCCTGCAAATAAATCCTTTATTGTGTTCAAATTAAAACAGCCTCCCTTAGTGGAGTTGTGTGTGGGCTTTATTCTGTGTTCTTTTAAACGGGATGAGCCATTTTTACAATCCCTTCCTGTGTTTTCGTATTTTTTTATTTTTCTTTAATCTTTTTAAATACTATATATTTTTTTTTTAAATACTGAAAAGGCCGTTATCTCCTTTTTGATTACCTTGTTGTTTTATATGCCGTGTATAAAGGGTGCACGTGGTGGCCGCGGTGCCAGAGGACCAACAGGAAAGCCAGGTGCAAAGGTGAGAGCCAGGATTCATATTGACGGGGCCAGTGATGATAAATGTGTCCGCGGGCTTTAGATTTTATTTATAGAAAGTACATGAAAGTGAATTCCACGAACAGATGCAAAATGCCGCTGCGGTACATAACAATAACAATAACGGCAATTACCAGGCTGGTTTTTAGTACCAACTCAGGTAGAAATGTAACTTCCGCATGAGCCTCTTCAGCTTGCTTTATCAGACTCAATGTCAATGTTTGTACGATTTTTTTGAGTTTAGTTTGATAACGTTTCTTTCTCCTCAGGGCACCTCAGGCAATGATGGACCAGGGGGTCCACCAGGAGAGAGGGTTAGTATGAGATTTGTTCTTGTGTGCAGTACGATTCAGTTGGATTTTGTTGGAAAAATAGTACACAAGGGACTGAAACCTTCTCGTTAAAAACAAAGCTCATCTGAAAGCTATTTGTATATATACAGAAAGAGCTGCTGATTACCAACTTCAAATTATAAATGTATATCTATACACCTAAAGAGAATAGTGGATAAATGATGAAGCTTAATTTGGCATGCTGAGATCTAATTAAATTTGAAGAACCATTTAGAGTTGCGTTGTGTGTGTGTGTCATCCGTTCTCCTCTCTACCCACTCAATTCCTTTTAGGGACCTCAAGGACCACAGGGACCCGTCGGTTTCCCCGGACCTAAAGGACCAAATGTAAATAGCCGCTGTCAACCTGTCTTATAAAGTGTCCGCAACAAAAAAAAGTCAATTTCCACACTATTCCTAGCACCTTTTTAAATATTAATACCTCCTCACGATCTGATTTCTTAATGTGGGTGTGTGAACTGTCTACCTGTGTACCCACAGGGTCCGCCAGGAAAGGATGGGCTGCCCGGTCATCCCGGGCAGAGAGGAGAGACGGTGAGTGGGTAGTTCTCATCCAGGGATGCTTTTGTGCCGTGGCGTTCGACCCTGACCATCACGCGTCGGCGCTCTCTGCCACTCGCTCCCAACTTGGTTTTTCGCTCTCTCAGACAGGTGGTACAAAAAAAAAAAAAATAGAACAAGGAAGAAGATAACTGAGACGGCATACAAATTGTGTCCTCTGTGTGAAAGTAAAGAGTATTAGAAACGTTTGGGCAGCACTGCGACTCAGTTGAGCTTGTTTCTGAGCATTATTATTAGGTGAATTCTCATTAAGTAAACAGTAACTTACTGTAACTTACTTATGCCAGTGCAATGAACTACTTTATTAGTCAGACACGTTGATGCTCAACATTTATCCATGGGAGAATTGCTGCTTTTACTTGTAGGGAAATAGGACTTCTTAGGATGTGAAATGATCCTCCTTGCTCCAGTAAAGCATTCTTACATCTGTTATGGGACCAAATGAGTTGAAGATATTTATTTGCACAGCATACATTCAAACAAAAGCGGCTTGCTTTGCGTAGCTAAACGTATTGCAGGGCTTTACAGGAATTGATTAGTGTTTTCGTGACCAACAAAAGTTACACATATTTTTGCCACCAGTATGGAACTTTTGGCTCAGACACATAACTTCAGCACAAAGTAGACAGTGCATACTATTTAAATTTGTACAGCTAACATCATCTCTATTTTTCCCTTCAGGGCTTCCAAGGAAAGACAGGACCTCCAGGACCTGGAGGGGTGGTTGGACCACAGGTAGATATGCTCCTACAGCGCTGCGCTACATTTTCACCTCTTCCCTTAAGCTTTTTTAATTTGCTGTTGGAGAATTATAAGACCCAGATATTTTAGCAAGTATATAGAAGTAACGGTGGTAGAAAAATAAATGTACACAGAGAATGTAAACAAGATGCATTGAGAATAATTGCTAATTTCTTCAGTGAGATAGTAATGAAGCCTGGGCCAAATACAAATTCTTCCATCTATTTAAGACTCCCATTTGCCACAGAAAAAGTAGGATTTAATTGTGAGACATCCTAACCCTCTTATGCACTGCCCCGATATTGCATCCATATCATGTATCTTTTAACGACAGGTTGGAAGACAATTCTATAGCACGTCCACCTCAAGCCCTCTGTCTGTTGTCCCTGACAGGGCCCGACTGGAGAGACGGGACCCAGCGGAGAGCGAGGACATCCGGGCTCTCCTGGTCCACCTGGTGAGCAAGGTCTACCCGGAGCTGCTGGAAAAGAGGGTGGAAAGGTAAATGGATGATGTAATGCTAAAAAAGTGCACCAGTCATAAGGAGTTCCATGTATTGTGCCAACAGGACCACTCTCTTTCCGTGGAGGTTATTTCTTGTTAGTTATTTTTCCTTATTACTTCTTATACTCAAACGTTCTATTGTTAGTTATGGTAAAACAAACTACTTTTTGGCCAACCTCGTGCAAATAAACTTGTTTTTAAGATGTTTTTTCTCTTTAGGATTGCATGCCGTATAAACCAATAAAGTGCACCCTTATTGTTCAAAATGAATGGGTTTGAGGATTAAAAGTTCCTTTGATGGTTGTTTGGTAACAACCGGCACATCTTTTCTTCCTCCTTCACTCCTTAATGACTTGCTGTTGTCCTCACAAAATGTATAATTTCAACTTTAATCAAAAAGATGATGTCTTTTATAGTTTTTTCAAAGCATTTCCTCTGACATTTTAACACATTCATCTCTCCTTTTCACCTAAAGCAACTTTACTCAATAATCATATAACAATATATCACATCACTAAAGTCGGTGCATTTTTTGATCTCCCTCTTTAGGGTGATCCAGGATCTCAGGGCCCCGGTGGCAAGGCAGGACCTTCTGGTTTGAGGGGATTTCAAGGGACAAGAGGTCTCCCAGGAGCCATGGTAACAAACAGACACACTAATTAATATACTCATGCAAACATACACGTGAAAATAGAAGCGTGTCATCCCATTCGGAGCACACACCCGGCTGAATCTAGCTCCAACCCCCAATTACCATGGTTACTACCTGCTGTTAAACCAAATGTCAGGCTTGGCGGTAGACATGATGGAAAGGTGTAGAACCGGCTCACATAGAAGTAATAAGAGAGAACTGAGCCAGACATATTGAAAAAATCTTATCAACATCAATCTCAGCAAGGTTGTGTTTTGTTATAAATGGATTTTGCTGAAGCATTTTAACCAGTGAAATGTATTTGATTGGCTCTTGTCTGTGCATTTTAGATGCAATTACTTTCAAAGTTAGAGCTGCTCTAGTTGCAGATCCTTTCCTCCAAGGAATTCCTGTCAGGTGTTAGATCGAAGAATAAGTCCAAGCCCTCTGATTCTGAATCACACCCACGACTTTGTGAGCACATCACATGAACCCTATAGCCCGCTGAGTAACCTCAAATTAATTCCCGAAAGAAGTGGGCCTGGGTAAGAAAAAGTTCAAGGTGATGCGGTTGGCAGTTGGAGGCTGACTGAGGATCAGCTTGAGGGACTGAGGCAGAAGCTCATTTCAAGGCTGACCATTAAGAGAGAACACGACATCACAGCCCAGACTTATTACCAACGTTATGTTGGTTCCATGTGTGCAGAGGCTTTCTCTTCATAGAGGCTGTACACACACACACACACACACACACACACACACACACACACACACACACACACACACACACACAGACGCACAGTCTACGCGAAGCATTTAAAGCTACCCACTCCTCCTCAAAGTCCAGACACACACCAACGTAAACTGACATAAACACACACACCTGTTGTATGAGCAAGCACGTAACAAGTGCATCCACTTGTGTTTGCTGGGAGAATGGAGCCGCCTTCCAAAAAAAAGAAGAAAATAGTTTAATGCACACACACACACACACATACAGACTCTTTTTCGCCCACTCAAGAGGAGGGGTAAAGTATCCAAGGCAGTATATAACGTTTTTCGTGTGTGGCACACAAAGATCTTCTAATGCACCATGCTGAAATACGCAACCCGAGGAAGTAGAGAGTGAGAGCCTGCCTGGCAGCGTCTGCTCCCCCCCCCCCCCCCCCCCCCCCTCGGCTCAGTCGGAGCCTGTAAATTAGTTATTATAATGAAAGACTTTACTGCCTCTGGTGAATTGTGTTTTCCATATGCAATTTCAGCCTCCTGGTGCTATTATTCAGCGGCACAGGCATTGCCATTCAAGGATTGGGATACCGTGGAGATATATGGACAATACTTGAACCTGTGGGCTACCGCAGGCCTTTTAACTTAGCCGTCCCTTTTTTCATTTCCATTCATAGTATTGTTTTGCTTTTCTAATACAAATATGGCCACAGATTAGTGCATATTATAACTAGAGTCTGTACGTGTTAGGTTTCTATTATTCATTTTTTAAATTGTGTTAATTGGAGTGAACTGTTGACGAAACACACCCAGCTGCTTAAAAACTGGATTTCCCCAAATTTTTGAGGAGCTGACCCTTTAATGACCTCCTCCCTTAGTAAATCGTCACAGGGTCACATGGATTTGTGAGTGCTTTTACGTACATACAATCTGCAAGGCATGCTGTTAGAAAACGTAACTATCAGGGTCAAAACAAGAAACTTTTATCCACTTGTATCTTCACATCATCACCAAGGTCCGGAAAGATTATAACTACTGTAATTACTGAAAAGTCCTCCCTTTTTTGTCTGAACATAGCACAGAAATGACAAGTTCCTCAATGCCTTTCTGGATCCAAGCCTTCCACACACACACACATGCACATACACATGCATACACAAACCTCCAAAGTGTGCACACATGCACGCACACGGTAACATTTAAAAGCCTGTATGACAGCTGTGATTACTGCTGTATGAATGGCGCTGAGCGCAGCCTGCAATGAACGGGACCTAACCCTCTGCCGTTCCTTTGCTTTCAGGGTCCAGCTGGCTTAAAGGGAGGAGAGGGGCCTCAGGGTCCCGCCGGCCCCATCGTAAGTAGCCCGTCACTATGGTTACCTCATCTCGCCTACCGTAGAGATTACGGTGAAAAGTGACTTGTGCGTTTTTGGAGAACGGAGTTGCACACGCTGTGCAATTATGCTCTCCAGTCATTCGGCAGCACACATTAGTAAAATGCGGTGGAGGAGGTGGTAGTGGAAGGCAGGTTGGTACGACTGCAATGCACTGATGCACTTGTTTTAAGCGCAGCATGGTAAGAGATGTGCTCCTGGATGCTGCGGCTGCATTCATAACCTGTGCTGTACCTTACGTTTGTGAAAAGGAGCAGGAGTGGCTTTTGTAACAAGAGATATATATATATATATATATACATATATATGTGATGAAAAGCTGCGCTACGGCGGTGAATTCAAGCCCACCGACAGGCAGCTTTGAACTGTCTGACATTTTGTTCAAGCGCTAAGCGCAGGCTCCCGATAATTGCCGCTGCTTAGCGGCGACAGAGCGCCACATGAGATGACAGCGGATATGCAGAGCTCGGAGTGAAAAAGAGTGAAACCATTTCCACTGCAAAATCAGATGGTTTTTCTTAAATTGTCTTGACAGTGAGCCATTGGATGAACATGTGATAGACTGCTTTGATAGTGTTTGACAAAAGAACTCCAAAAGGAGTTGGCTGTTCGATGGCGGCGCGCGTCTGATGTTTTCCTCCATCGATTTCCTGCCAGATTGAGCTGTTTTGGGTGCTGTGTGGTGTGTGGTGCTGTTTCAATAGAAGCTGCAACAAAAAGAAACTAACGCCAGAGTACAACAAGTTGAGTCACAAACACAACGTTTTTTTTTCAAGCAAAAAAAAAACACGGATTTCAAGATTTCAAATAACATGGTTGAAATGAGCTGCAGGGAAGCAAAAGGAAAGAATGCAAAGTCAAAGAGATTTGTGTGAGCGACTGCACTGCGTGTCCTGGCGGCAGGTTGGCAGGCTGCAGGGGGGGGGCGGTTTGGTGCTTTGTGTGTGTGTCTGAGGGAGAAATGGGCCAGGCATGTGAGTGCCAGGTGGCAGCTTCCGTCAGCAGCTGAATCATTGTGTGTAGTGTGTGTGTGTGTGTGTGTGTGTGTGTGTGTGTGTGTGTGTGTGTGCAATGGGGGGAATCGGGGTGAAATGTTGGGCTTGAACACATGCAAGTTTTATTAAAGGCAGTCCGAGACCTAAGAAGGAGAATGTCGTAATAAACCGATGAGCACCCACCTGAGCACAGTGAAAAGTCGGATAGTGGTACAGTGTGATGTGGGAATGAATTAAAAGACTTTGCACAAGGCCTTGGCAGAGGAGAGCAGCTGAATCCTACTAGTTAGATACGATTTTGTTCAGCGGCACCGCTCTGCTCCTTGTGAAGCTTTGAGGCTTACTGTAGGGTCAATATACTGTAATATAAAAGTCTCGTTGTATTGTATGAAATGCAAAGGTTGTATTGTACATCTAATTTGTGCCTAATGCAAATTCAACAACTTTAAGTTGTATTGTCCTAAGCTAAAACCTTTTTGATTGTGTAATATGACGAAAAAATAGGATTATTCATTCAAATATGTAAAAAAAAAAGTGAGACAAAAGTGCAGCCATCCTGTGAAGTCAGAATTTGAAACATTCAGCTGTTTCTACATGGACTTCTGTAATTAGCTGCCACACGACGCGGCAGTGACTGATGGCTCCCTGTTCTTCGGTGACAGGGTTCTACTGGAGAGAGAGGCGCTGCTGGCCCCGGAGGTCCCATTGGTCTGACAGGACGCAATGGCCCCCAAGGACCACCTGGCCCTGCTGGAGAAAAAGGAGGGCCTGTGAGTATTTTTTTATCCAGCTCCCGCTCAGTCAAGTCCCTCACTTTGGCTTTTTTATTTTTTATTCGACTGACGATAATGTGACACTTCTCAATGATTGCAATGCGTTTAGGGAGAGAAAGGTCCCGTCGGTCCTGCCGGCCGTGACGGGATCCAAGGCCCCGTCGGCCTCCCTGGTCCTGGCGGTCCTCAGGGTCCCCCTGGAGAGGACGGTGACAAGGTAAAGTAGAGATGTTCTTCTTCTTCTTCTCGTGATCCTTGATTTAAACATTTCACCGTCTGTAACCTGCCACCCCTTCCTAATGAAATCCAAACCAATGTAGTTTAACCACAAAGGGAAAAAGACTATGATAACATCAAGGAAAATCATGCATGTTTACTGTCAGGATCTTCAAAATGTGTCTAGAGTTGTGAAAAGGAAATAGGAAGTAATTGTTATTTGCAGCATGTTTGGCCTCCAGCCTTGTACGATAATAACATTACTATCAGATCATTGCATTCAATAAACAAAATTAGCATTAAAACATGTATTAACACAATCAGACAAACATTTACCTTCAGATCTGACAATCCCACATCAACATTCAACCAAAGACCTCTATCTTTGTGAACTACAAGGCCTCTGCAATCCCAGTCACGTCTTCCGTCACGCTGTTGCCAATGGGGTTAGACGAGGAGCCAATCAATTAATTGCATACACTTGGCCTACTTGCCATGTGGGCCAATCAAATTAGAATCTCTGGAGAAATATTTACTACCCACTCTTGGTTGAGGTGACACTTAAAGATATTGGACTTAACAAGGCGAGAGCCTTTTAAAATGCATGAGAGAGTGAGAGATGTGAGCTCTTCTGTTTTATTGTACACCTCAGGGAGAAGTTGGTGGACCCGGACAGAAGGGAAGCAAAGGAGACAAGGGTGAACTTGTGAGTCTTTCTTTTTCTCTCTATTAATTGTACATCGTTTTATCTTTTGAAAGGGTCAATGGGCATTGAATGATAAATCCCGCTATTTGAACAAAAAACTCTATTTCTGTTGCTGATTAAATCAAAGAACACAGTTCTTGCAGTTAACAATCTGCGGCATGTAATATAGAGTTGGTACTTTGTTCCATTCATGTGTAGTGCGTACTGTATAAAGTGTGAGTTTGGTTGACCCAGTTTCCAATCCACAAGTTTTCTTTGCTCTTCGTGTTTTTAGGGTCCACCAGGCTCGAGCGGTCTTCAAGGTGTCCTCGGAGCTCCTGGTCCAGCTGTGAGTGTGGCTTCCTTCGGCCTTCCGATGTTGACTTTTCCCTCGTAATATAATAGTATGCACTCTTGGTTCACTTTTAGTAGTGAAGGTCATGTTCTGTCATATGTGAAAGGAAAATACGCACCATTATTTACTCTAAAAACAAAAGTTTTGCATTTAAAAAGGTTATCTTGCAAACAATGTATGCAATGTTCTGCATTGTCATTTCTGAAAATGAGCTAAATGAGCTTTAGCCGTTTTAGAAATATAACGCAAAAGTGGACCGTGTGTCGTTTTGTTGGTGGGTAAGCTCCAGCCAGGCCAGGGATACAATGTACAAGAAGCATTGCTTTCTACTGTCACCTGTGCAAAAACTTTGGCTTCAGTCCCCATTTATTCATGGGTTCCCGTCATTTTATTGTTTTAAAAAAATGTAATTGCAATCATGACTATTACTGGCGGCAAGGTGCCCCACATATTTTTTTCTTCTTTAATTAACAGCTTGTCCTTTAGACACTTTGTGCTGTTAGTAAACAATTTCCTTATTTTTTATTTCTTCACGATAAGTTTTCTCTTCATTCCGTCACTGTTTTGTGCTGTATGCCGCAGAACATCCTCACCTCATCGATCTCATTACCAAAAACGGAAACAAGTCATATTTCTACAATAGCTGATGGCCTGTGGGCAACTGAGATCTCATTGCTATAAATTATCAGGCCTTAACAACCATTCTTGGCAAAAATTCAGCATCTGCAGCGCTCTGTGGGGGTTAGAATAGACCGGGTGAGACGGATGGCCGCGAGCAGGTAGTGCACCCAAGCTGAATAACAAATTATTTAACAGTTGTTTATCCTGGCGAGTGAGTCTGCTCATGTGTATTCATGCCTTCATAACTGAGACCTTCCTCGTGCTGTGTAATTTCACCATTATCTACCCGCTTTCTGTCCTGATGCCGTCTACACTATTTTCTCCATCTCTCAATCCTAGGAAAATGATGGTTGAAAGAGGTCTACAGTAGCTCATTATTCTGTATTTTCTTTAACATCCAACTTAGGTCAAGAAGTTAGAATGACATACTAATGCTTCCATTTCTTTAGTTTAATTGTCATCGTGCATTCCTTGGTGTCTAAGAAAAATAAGTAAATGTAAAAGAAAATGGGTGGAAATGTCCCTTGGCGGAGAAAAAGGACAATTTGGTGTTGAGAAAAGGTTTATCCCCTAACATGAGGCAAACAAAAACCCTTCAACAGCCATTTAGATGCCTCCAGTACCTCAGGTGTCTCATTTGATCACAGCTACACTTCAAATTTTAGACAAACCCATGTTTAATATCTACAGAATCCAGAAAATACCTCATTTACAGCTTTAGCACAAGTTATTATGTATTGACTCATGGTGACAACTGTAATTACAGTAAATTAGAAAACAGTGAGCCCGTTCTCCATAATACGATTTGTCCGTCGCTTCCTTCCCAGTAGCACGCAAACCCGAGCTTTGCATTTTGTTCATGAAAACTGCTTGCGGCTCCCTTTCGTTGTTGTTTGTTGACAGTCCCGTCCAATTCCACCGATCAAAGAGCTCCGCTGCTTCAACAAACAACGCGGGGAAAGCCGCTACAAACCAACGACAAATTATGCAGCGTTTCAGTTCAAACGCTCGTTTCCAAATTTTGATCCCCCCCCCCCCGAGGAGCTGTGACACAGTTGCTTGGGTTGAAGCCTCTCTAAACCCTAAAGGTAGTCCACCACGTCTCGGAGTCCCTCGGTTCCAATCACCCAACATTTCCCTCTGAAACCGCTTTGCATTCAGCACCGGTGCCGTGGGCTGCCTGCACGTCCCGGGGCTCAGCGAGAGCTCCACAAGCACTTTAAAGCGCTGACACGTGTTTGAACTGAAAACTCCCGGTTTCGTCAGCACTTCGCTCCTTCCCCGTGGCCTCCCCTTTTCTATCCTCCGCACTCATACTCCACTTCCCAGAGGAAGTCAGCATCTTTCACACACTGTGGGTTTACTGTATCATGCAATGCTTGAGCTTGTATTATGCTCCAAATGCACAAACATAGCCTCCCCTGCTCAAAAAGGTGAGCAGGTGTAGGGAATTGATGAATGGGTGAAATTGCAAAATGAGGCATTCACAAAAAGGCATTAAGGTAAACTGTCTGTCCCACCCTCTAGCACGGGACCTTGGATGTGCTCCATAATAGATATATACCAGTATCTCTGGACTTGCTTTCGCCAAAGCTTTGGCTAATGGGGGATCCGAAAACAGATGTTTAGATCTAATGGGCTGCGACCTCAACAGGGCACTGATGGTGAGTCCGGGCCGAGAGGACAGCAGGGTATGTTTGGCCAGAAAGGAGACGAGGGAGCCCGAGGATTCCCCGGTCTACTAGGACCCGTCGGACTGCAGGTAAGTCTACATATTTTATTCAAAACACACCCTCTAAACCGACAACATTGCACCTTTCCTTACATCATTTACATTACATCAAAACAGCATCATTTATTAATGCCGCCCTGGCTTTTGATAACACTTTGCATTGCTCAGGGGCAAACAATGCCCCCCCCCCTCAAGGATAGCATAGGTGGTGCTAAAAAAATCCATCACCACTGCTAACATTTTGCATTTGGCATTTTG
The DNA here is from genome assembly GCF_949316345.1 of Pungitius pungitius. Taxonomy (NCBI): domain Eukaryota; kingdom Metazoa; phylum Chordata; class Actinopteri; order Perciformes; family Gasterosteidae; genus Pungitius; species Pungitius pungitius. The sequence goes on from NC_084914.1 coordinate 5,981,418, forward strand.
CCGCTCCATTAATGGTGGAGTTAAGACTGCCGTTGGTTTTCCACTGAGTCTAAAATCACTTTATCGTGCAGTACACCCCTTCCTTGCAGTGCTCCCACACAAAAAGAATGTGGTAATTAGCATATTTAAATCAATGTATAGTATGAGAATATGTCTCATAATAGATATATATCTATAAACAATGCTCATTCAGGAATCAAAGCTGTAATCCTAAAAAATATCTGTGTTATAAAGCCGCCTCCTTTATACACAGTCCTACACGAAACACAAACTATAAAATGCACCCTTCTTCAATTCCATTCCACTGGTGGGTTTTTTCAGATGAAACCTAACTTAGTGTGTTGTATCATAGGTGTTTAGCGAGGACGTTTCATTTAACTGACTTTACACGTTTCCCCTTTTGCAACTTTCACAAGATAATAGCGAATAAATGCTTACTAGAACGTAGTGTACGAGTCAATTGAGCCTACTCTTTATTCACCATCAAGCAAAAGTTATACAATGAGTCCCAAAACCCATAATACCCTGGCACAGCGATAGTCACAGTGATAGTCCACTGAGATTAAGACAATGCTTAACTCAAAAACTTCTCAGGGCAGAGTATCTGCTCATTTAAACAACAAGCTGTGGCAATGAATGCAGAAATGGCACATTTTGAATATATAGGAGTCGATTATCCAAAGTCGTGGAGGATGAAGTTAGAGCAAAGCCCTTGTGGTCAATAGGGCCAGATAGCGTCGTTATTAAGTGCAATTGGCTTCTAATTGGGCATAATGCACTCAATCTGCACTCTTTTAATTATGTTTGGCTAAGCTGCCCTTCACTAGATGGCAGAAGCCACTGCGAGCTCAGCTCTTCAATTCAATTATCCGCAGCAATAATGATTTTCCTCTATGGGGAACGAATGGCTTTGCTTTGAAAGGCTTCCATCATTCAGGGCTCTCTTTGCCGCGGAATAATAGAGTCCTCGCTGAGTAGATGAATTCTTCAGATCCAGAGGCTGAGATGTAGGTTAAGATGAGAGTTTTGATTACACCAGTATGTCCTTATGGGTCATGGCTAGGAAAGGACAAATCATTAATTAAACATTTATTTATTGTTACTCTATTATTTGAGCAAATACGGGTAGTTGTGTGTGCATTTCTGTGTGTGTGTGTGTGTTGATTTCACTCACTTTATTCCTGGCCTGCTAATCCATTAGTACTTATTTTTAATAAAGGAGCGGAACAAGATGAGCATTGATCAAGAGCTCATCACATCCAAACATAATGCATGAAATAGTTTGCTGCTTTATTTTTCCATTCTTACCAAGGCGCTTTGTTACTGTGACTGAAGTCCCTGTCACAACCTGTTATAGATTAGCCTTCAGTAGCATTCCAGAGGTACATTAAGCCAAACCAAATGGGCCAAAAACTACACGTACGTGATCCCGGTGATCGATTCCCGCGTCATTACATTCTCACGGTAACTTATCATAAACCCATTTTCTACCCCGCTAATAATTACGCATCCACCATCACCGCAGCTTATCTAACACAACAAATAATAACTGCAATTATGCAGATAAACAATGAGCTACAAAAAAAAGCAAATCACAGCTACTTCCCAAGTTGTGCCCACACTGTTTTGGTCAAACGTGATTGAATCCCAAAACTGGTTAATACGTACCACCTGCACCGTCCTCTTTGTTTCCACTTTCCAGTGGACATAGATGGATGGAGCGCCCACCCGGCAATTTACACAGGCTGATTATACACAAGCTCCCCCTACCCTTTAATTACAATAGGTGTCCCTTTTGACTAATTGTCTGTTTACACTCGGAGTTTATTCCGCTTGTATTAATGCATTTTCCATCAATACGCGTCACCTGTTTAGTAGCTGTTAATGAACAGCAAGGAAATGTGTTTCTGCCCGCGTCACGTGACCCCCTTTTTTCGTTTTCCTTGATCTGAAGAATATCCGTCTGCTTTGCAGGGAATGCCGGGCCCTCCTGGTGAGAAGGGAGAGAACGGAGACGTTGGAGCAATGGTGAGTGGCGCTATCTCAGTGACTCAGATTCACGTTGTGTTCACGTACAAAGCGGAAGATTGTTTCTGACGTTTTGGAGTTTGGTGACTCCTCGATTTCCATGGAAGATTGTACACAACAAACATTGCTGAAAACTTCCACGCAAAACTAAACTTAGTTGTGTGCATAATGTTTTTTGTATATTTGCCATTGTTTTACACAATTTCTTTGTAAATAAGTAACTGGTGAATAACCTCTGATTACTAAAAGAAAACACTAATACTGTAGCAGCGAGTAATTTCCAAGTCTGTTGAATTGATTTTTTTAAGTGTAATGTAGACATTATGTTAAGCTTGCCTTCTGCAACATACTCAACATAACCTCTTTTGTTGCTGGCAGGGTCCACCCGGTCCTCCTGGCCCTAGAGGTCCTCAGGGTTCAAGCGGAGCCAATGTAAGTTGGATTTTTTATAATGAATTACATTTTTTTCTATTTAAAGAGGCCTCAGTCATATAATAAAACAGTTTCATCACACTTCTGACCCTTCTTTGGCTAATAGATATCCTCATTATGATTCCTCCCCAGGGTGCTCAAGGTCCTACTGGTGGTATTGGTGCGATGGGAGGCGTTGGTGAGAAGGTATGAAACAACTGATGGTTGCACATTTTGTTAATTTCTTTTGTAAATTTCCTTTTTTTCTCTTTTTGCCCCTAAACAAAGTAGTCATTTTTACCACAAAGCACAGTTTGTGTGTATAAAAACCAAAGTTGGACTGCTCATGAGATTATCTGGTGTGTTAATTCACATTTTCACACTCACATTATAGGGAGAAACCGGTGAAGCTGGCAACCCTGGACCACATGGAGAGCCTGGTACCGGGGTAAGTACAGTTACATGCTAAAATAATCAGGATATATTTACAGATAGTATAATTGTAGCCTAAATGTGAAAAACAGCACTTACAATGCATGAAAAATAGCAGCACACAATTCACCCCTTACAGTGCGTAGTTGTGACTGTTCAAACAATCTGTGAACGCACAGAATACCATAATAATATGTCCATTATTTGGCACTTCAGCTACCTGTAAGTATCTTACCCCAGGAAAGGCATGTGATAAAGGCGTCACAATAACCAGACGTTTTTCTGAATGACGGTGACGGCCAGTGATTCATTTCGCATCGAGGTCACTATCTAAGGTGCTACGAGTTTGTAATCACGCTCACATTGCGGCTCTTTAGTCAGAGCCAAACCCTTAAAGGCGTGCTATTATGCTATTGTATGGGTGGGGGGGGATTAGGTTACACATGCTGCTCGTGCCTTATTTAGCATGACGTCATCAAAGAAGTGTGAATGTGGTCTTCGTGGTGACAAGCTCGTGATGCGTTTCCCCCTCAGGGACCCAGAGGAGAGACCGGTGAGAAGGGAGAAACTGGCCCACCTGGAGCTGCTGGACCCGCCGGGGCCCGCGGACCCCCAGGAGATGACGGACCCAAGGGAAACCCAGTATGTACCTTCCACTGTCACACACACACACACACACACAGCCACGGAAGTAGAATCCCTGTTGTATGAGTCAGTCGAGCTGTCAGAAAAGTGTTTGAGGCAATTTCAAATATCAATGCTCAGTCTTCTCATTGTCTCCATCTGTCTCCAGGGACCCGTTGGCTTCCCAGGAGACCATGGTCCCCCTGGAGAACCTGGTGCTGCAGTAAGTGCTACATTTATTCCTCAGTCGATCTTATATCGTACCGTTAAGCGAGAAGTAGATACTTTTATAAGCTATTTTGTTCCATTTTTGATGGGACATCGTTGCTTCTACCACAAGGAGGATTTTGTTTCAGTAGGTACAGTTAAGTGCAGGAGCTGTCTAATGTATTCATTTGTGCATTTTGTTTTAGGGTATTGACGGTTTATCGGGTGACAAAGGAGACGACGGAGAGGCTGGCCAACAAGTAAGTCTTACCTACTGGCCGAGTAAAACACAAATGATCCAGTTTGATCACATTCAAACACTAAAAGGAATCTCCCATGTAGACAAAGATGTGCGAGAATACAGCAAGATGATAAACGTAATGTGTGTACTAACCTGAGAAAGCAGACAAGCTTTAATTGGCAGCATCTAGTCATTATATCATGGGTTTCCTTAAACATTAAAATCCAGAAAAAATATAATCATGAAACAAAGCTCATTCAGTCTTTGTGAATTGCAGTGAAATGTTCTTTCTATTCTACGTTAGGGTCCTTCTGGTCCATCTGGGGAGGCTGGAGTACCAGGACCTCCAGGCAAAAGGGTGAGTTCATTTTGAAAAATGACGAATGACAGAAAACTTCTGGTACTCTCTTGATGATCTCTTCAAAACGCTCGGATCTATTTTGAACCACTGTGGGGTGGTACAAATTCATGATAGAGTTATTTTCTGTTAGGACTGTATGTTTTAGTTCAATAAGAAGTCATAACCATTAGTTAATCTTCTGAGAGTGTCTGGAATAGACAGCAGCCGCAGACAGAGATCATACTGTCGGAGAATATTGATGTATTGCGAGTTTGACTTGCAGTTAATCGTCAGGAAATTAAGTTGCCACTTTAATTTCTGTCCCTCGATGCCCTTTCTGTCACATCAGACGTGAGCTGACAATATGTTATTTTATAGCATGCCATTTTTTTTACAATGTAATCCATTTACTATAATTACTTTTTGGCAATTAATAATAAAGCACGACATTAATTTGGTGTATAAATGGCTGGCACAACATGAAAAATAGATACTTTTATATTCAAGAACGATTTCCCAGCTAAACCTTTCAGAAGGGTCCCCCAATAAACCAGGCCATAAGTGTGCAATCTCCAATATTTCACAAGTTTGTAATAACCCCTCAGATTCACACTGCCATGTATTGGATGGAGCCTATTGATAACAACCACTGGACTAAACTACATATTCTACATATTACAGATCGAACTAGCTCATTGTTGACCTGAGATAACAGTAAATAGATAGAAAACATTTACTTAGAGATTCACCTACAGTAGTTTGCTTGTTTTTCTCGGACTGCTCCATCACACATTTTGAAACGTTGCTATGGTAAGCACATTTTAGGACTATGACAGAGGCCATGGAACATATTAATGGACTCTGCAATATGATTTTTCATCCTTTTTCAAAGGTAGTTCAGGGTTAGTGTCTTTCGCCAATATCTCTTCGAAATTGACTTTGGTCAGGTGCTCACTGATGCATGTGGCTGCATGACTACATTAGCACACACACACACACACACACACGTGTGCACTTTAACTAATGCACACACCGTGACCAGAGCTCATAACCTACATTGAAGACCAGTGGCTTTTGTTTGGTCTATTTGATTATGGTTTCTAATGGCAAATGACAGCCCACTTACAAGGTTTTGACCACAGGCTGTTTGGTGAAAATGCTGATGTGCTTTTAGCCCAGTGGGTCTGGAATGTAGGTCAATTTGCTTGCACGGATGTTGTCTGGTCCTGCGTAGCCCTTTCTCTTAAAAAAAAGATTCAATGTCACAGCATACATCAGCTGAACAATATACAGTATGTACATGAAACACTAATGTTGGAGGGTTTTCCTTTTTTAGAGACATGTATTTATTGTGTTATTTTCCATGTGATCATGTAAATGATTTGACTTTAAGAGAGTACAGTTATTAAGTTGCATTGTATTGTTTTGAAATCCAATGAAAGGTTTATGTCTTTGTTTACATGTTTTTCATGTACAAACTATACTTTTGTTGTTCTCTTCAGGGTCCTATTGGGTCAGCAGGTCAGGAGGGCAGACAAGGAGAAAAGGGATCAAAGGTAAAAGGTCAAGCCTTTTGGCTTCTGCAAATTACAATCAGCTGTGGATGTTGTTCAAGTCAAATCATTTCGGATGATCCAATTTGATTAGTGGAACAAAGTTGAAACTCGCATGTATAATCAATCGAGCCGCAGAATTGATCCTGATAGGAGAGGAGTTTGATCAAACCCACTGTCGGTTCGAGTGATCCGACTCAGAATTGCACTCTGAAAATGTCAGAGGGGAATTTGAACCACAAATATTCAACCAAGGTACTACGTTACTTTTTACAAGTTCATATTTCTTTTTTTTTTTTTATTAAATTTGTTTAGTACCATGTTTCGTTGACTTGCTGTTTAATTAAGTGCAGCTAATAACAATTATTTTTAAAAAAAGATATCATTTAAGTATTGCTACCAAAAATTCCTGTGTATCCTTGAGGTTAAACAAGGATATTAAATGCATTTTCTTCCTCATAAAACATTTGCAAATTAGAAATTTCCAGCATTCTTTATATCAATGTTAACTAGCTGGAGGTGTAATGTGTCCTTCGGGAAGAGATCAACAAAACAAAAGGAAAAAACTCTACTGTTCTACTAGAAGTCCACAGGGAGCCGTTATGTTGCCTTTCTTTTCCCCCATGAAATGGCTGAAAAGCATAGATGTCCAAGAAATAATTACAAACCGTTCCTATGATATCCCGATTGGATCGACATTCATGTATAGTTTCAAGAATGTGTGATGTATGAATTTTTCTCAGTAGGTTCCTTGAGTCCGTTGCCTTTGTTAAAATCCATAGCAGTGTGTTCACTTGTTCTGTTGAAGAGCATCAAATACGAAATGTCTTTGTAAGCCTTAAAGAATTAATTGGGTTTTTTTTTTTTTTTTGTCAATAACTTGGTTTAAAGCACTGACAGAAAACCTGATGAATCCCGAAGAGAGCCTCGCTCCTTCCTTTTGTTGTTCGTCGTCCTCCGTCTCCCACGCAGACACACACACACACACACACACACACACACACACACACACACACACACACACACACACACACACAATGTGTCCACATCGAGTTACAGGATTGGAGTTGACTTGATGGAGACGAGACAAAGGCTGCTCGCTGCTCCCACAGTTTCTAATCCCAGCCTAATTGGTTTTGAGAGCAATTTAATTTCCCTCTCCTCAGCCCGTAGTCAATATGACACAAATGGAGCTTTAATACGTGAAAACCGGCTGCTCAGAAACAACAGATCTGGTTACAAATGTGCGTGGGAGGAAAACATTGAGTATTTGAACAATGTGGCTTCTGTTTGCAGGATTTCTTTAACGACCAAGTCGGATGATGTTTTTGTTGTCCTCGGTGAAAAGACGTGTGACCATACACACATTTTAAAAAAAAACACCAGCTTTACCGACGAGCCAAGTTTTTAACAGCGAGTCCTGGTTTTGTTTGTATCTCATGCACCAAAAAAATCAAAAAAGGGTTTTAACTACTGTAACTAAAGAACATTTGCAATTGCCAGACCCTTATATGTTATTTTGTGGGGCGGTTTACAGGGGGAAGCTGGTGCTGAAGGGCCCGTAGGGAAAACTGGACCTGTTGGACCTCAGGGGCCTGCTGGGAAGTCTGGTGCTGAGGGACTGCGTGGAATTCCTGGCCCTGTTGTGAGTTAATTTGTTAAAGATCTGTTCATGTTTCAGATGTATGACCTGTTTGAAATAGCACATTTAATGGAACTCATCTGTACGGAGTAAATGTACACGGTTGAAAATGTTAGTATCACAGATATATTTTGAACATGTATAGCTACAGAGAAACAGTTTTAGTATCTTTTAAATCTTATTGCCTTTTTTTCCAGGGTGAGCAAGGCCTACCTGGTGCTTCTGGTCAAGACGGCCCTCCTGGACCAATAGTAAGACATGTTCTCCTTGTCAAAATACAGCCATTTAATAAAAAATTTTTTAGCCAATATACCAGATTTCGGTCATAACATTCATTGACGAGATGCAGTTACATCAATCAGTCGATTCAGATAAGCTGATCTAATGTCTAGTTGCTTTTTAAAAGTTAAGCGGCAGTAAGAAGGGAGACAGGCAACCGTCACCGCTGTGATGGCTGTCACTGTCAGACTTGTGTATTCATTTCACGGCAGTAATGGGGCAATAATGTTGACAAACGGACTCGTTCCCCTCCACAGGGCCCCCCTGGACTTCTCGGTATAAAAGGTGACTCTGGCTGGAAGGGAGAGAAGGTAAGATATCACGACGAAGCGAATCTCAAATTGTGTATTTCTCATATCTGCCTTTGCACTTCATCTGATGCTTCCAAAGTAAGCAACGACTGGGCCCGTTGCCTCTGTCTCTATGTTGGGGATAAAGAAAGCTTCTGCTCTGGGCTTTCACACGGTGAATGAATATGTGTGAATCCAATAATATTATCGCTGCAATGTAAATACACAGGAATTAATATCAAATTGCCAATGTGACAGGTTGCTTCAGATTCAAAAATGTAATTGGTACAAATATTTGTTTAGTTCTCAAAATATATTTCCAAACTTTTGTCCCTCTTTTTTTTTTTCGCTCCAGGGTCATCCGGGTCTTATCGGCCTAATTGGACCACCTGGTGAGTTTGGAGAAAAGGGAGACCGAGGATTGCCTGGACCTCAGGGTACTGCCGGTGGCAAGGGCGACGCTGTAAGTGTCAGGCAGAGTATTAGCTTTATTGAAATATAATTGTCATCTCCACTCGAATGTGTATTAATAAAGGCATGGCATAAATGTATTCATTCAAGTATAACTTGGTCCACACAATACCACTATATAGTAAAATGGAAATTATCTTATATTATACATTTACAAACATTTTTCAAATTTATGGTGTGAAAAGGAATGATTCTGCGATATATGAACATAAACCAAGTGTGTCCCATGTGGTGCATGCCATGAATTTGAAGTTATTGTAAATATCAAACACGCTTTGGAGTCATCAAAAATCATTTTACAAACCAGACGTCTGTATATTGCATTCAGACTAATGTGATCCGCTATCTGTGTTAAGGGTTCTGGTGGCTCCAGTGGTCCTGTCGGCCCTCCTGGTCCGCCTGGACTTTCTGTAAGTTCCATTTATTGTATTGGTCAGAAATAATGTCAAACTTTTTTTTACACCATTGCTGTTATTCATATCTTAATGAATTATTTCCAAACAGGGGCCTCACGGACAGAAAGGTTCAAAGGGATCATCTGTAAGTCGTGTATTTGCATCATTTGAAGCCCGTTGTGTGTGTTGCGGGAAAGATGTTCTTTATAATAGTGGCCGTGATACTTTGTCTTCTGTCAGGGTTCAACGGGTCAGAAGGGAGACACTGGACTGATTGGACCACCTGGACCCCCTGTAAGTTACCCGTTTATTGTCTTTCAATTGATCCAACCAAGCATTACTATTGTACATACTACTGCATTCAATTTAAACACTGCATTGACATTCAACGGCATTTCATTCACTATTTCTGACAAAACGTGACTCATGAAAATACATCATGAAGCGGCTAATGTTTGAGTTGAAAAAGGCTGCACGTGCTCCAGATACAAACCCAGGACAAATATATAGATCAATAGTAATAATGCAATGACCTTTAACTCCGCGTTTCAGGGTCCACCCGGTGACCTCATCCAGCCGCTGCCCATCCAGCACTCCTCCAGGAAGAGCAGGCGCCAGGCCGAGGTGCAGGGGGACGAGGCGCTGGCGGACTACGGCGTGGAGGGCGTCGGTATGGAGGGAATGGAGGACGTCTTCGGATCCCTCAACAACCTCAAACAGGACATCGAGCGCATGAAGTTCCCCATGGGGACCCAAGATAATCCGGCCAGGACGTGCAACGACCTGCACCTCAGCCAGCCGGACTACCCTGACGGTAGGACACGGGCCGTTTCTGCACCGGCGTTAACCATCAATGGCAGAACTTGGTCTGCAGTTTTAGTGGTAGAAGGTTGACCTAAATTACACGGGCGAGGTGTCACAGCGTTTACTCTATTCTCTAATTCAGCATTTTGAGTTTAGATCAGTCACTTGAAGAATGGTTCTGGGGTGTCACCTGTCCCGGTTCTCAACTCCAGAGTTGAGGAAGACTGCACTTCTCAGTTGTTGCTGGGTCACTAATAGGGAAAATAAATGGGATTGTAACGCTCTAATAGTACAGTTTTTAAAATATAATTTTCTTTTGTTATTCGCTGGATTAAATGCAGGAATTGTCAAATATTCAATGTTACAAGTACGATGATGGCATTAGTCTCCCCCCGAACAGAGTGTTAGTAAACTCCAAACAGGGAATATAGCAAAGTTATCAACCCACGTAAAGCTGCATAACTGCCTTACTGTAATGCAATTTATTTATGTGCCAGGTGTTATTATGATATCAGTTGATTATAACTTAGTGACCTCTCTAATTTATTGAAACAATTGATATGCCAATACAAATAGAATATTTATAGAAATAATCAATTCATGACCCCATAATGTTTGGCATTATTGACTGAATAACTACGTAAATGATTTATTCCCTTCTGCTCTCATGGCTGGTTCTCTCTCTCTCTCTCTCTCTCTCTCTCTCTCTCTCTCTCTCTCTCTCAGGTGAATACTGGATCGATCCAAACCAGGGCTGCATCGGAGACTCCATTAAAGTGTTTTGTAACTTCACAGCAGGCGGAGAAACATGCATCCACCCAGATAAGAAGTCTGCAGGAGTAAGTAATGCTAACATCTGCTAAATACAGACCTGAAAGAAATGTAGGAGCCATTTGCTGCTGTTTTCATTAACATCTGCGTGCGGCTGCCGCAAAGGTGAAATAAGTTTCGGTAATTGTCATTTCACTTTTTCTTTCATGGTAGGTTAGAATATCCAACTGGCCCAAGGAGCTTCCGGGTTCATGGTTCAGTGAATTTAAACGTGGTAAAATTGTGAGTCCTACCCGGAAAATATTCACATCACTTTGTCTTAATTTCCGAAACTCTTTCCTTTCTTTCCTGCACCTGCCTTCCTGATGAACATCTCCCTACCTCCTGTTTCTCATCCTTTCCTTTCCCACCACCCGTGACCCCCTGCTCCCTGCATCCTTGCGTTTACCTTTCCTGTGCCCTCCTCTGCCCTGCCCCAGTTGAACTACGTTGACATGGCGGAGAACACCATCAACACGGTGCAGATGACCTTCCTGAAGCTGCTGAGCTCCTCGGCGCGCCAGAACTTCACTTACATTTGCCACCAGTCGGTGGCCTGGTACGACGCCAAGGCAGACAACTACGACAAAGCCCTGCGCTTCCTGGGCTCCAATGATGAGGAGATCTCCTACGACAACAATCCCTTCATCAAGCCTCTGGCGGACGGCTGCTCGGTAAATACTCGATATCGCACTTTCAGAGTTCACAGTTCTAAAGACATCCCACCTGCCCTCACGATCCTGGCAGTCACACAACGATGTTTGTACAGCAAAGAGTCTGAGATTGGTTAAGAAGACACATGACGTTCTTCTTTGTACGTAGCTGAAGTCATTTGTCGTAACTATTTAAGTGGGGATGCCAGCTTTTACACTTTTGCCCTGATTTTTGTGGAACTCATTAGACAATTGCCTTATTTATGATTTGTTATAATATGATATAATATAATAGGAGTAGTTGTTGGTAATTAGTGGCATTGAGTATTAAAATAGTCCTTTAAATCACGAATGCTTAGAGGACAAAAAACACTATTAAGATGTTTTTTTAAATTTAAACTTCTCTAGACAACAGAGGTAAATTTCTTTGTCTTTCCGACACAATTAATCTGAAAGCTATAGTTACTTTACAGATGCAACTTGACACGGAGGGATACTCCCGCAAGGAGCTAATTTGAGTTGACTTATTTTACCTGAAAATGACTTTGTATTTACCAAACTACGTTTCTATGACACCACACTAGGGCTTCACCTTTTTCCGTTTGGCGTGGCGTGTCCTCTTTTTAATAAGTAAACATAATCTCCGGAGAAATTCAATCCATTTTCTGTACCTTCTGAAGGAAAATGCCCGTTATAAAGTAATTGTACTAAACAGGTGCCCGCCCTTTGTGTTTCCAGCTGAAGCAGGGCTATTCAAAGACGGTGATGGAGATCAACACCCCCCGCATCGACCAGTTGCCCATCATCGACGTCATGCTGAATGACTTTGGGGAATCCAACCAGAGGTTTGGCTTTGAGCTCGGCCCTGTCTGTTTCCTTGGCTAGACACACACCTGCTTCCCGCTGAAGGACAGGGTCCCAGGGGTAAATATTTCCACCCATATGCCGAGATCCAACATCCTGACTACCTATCTTGCCTGCGAGGCAACACAACCTGTGTTTTCTTTTGTTCCTGAGAAGATCTGCTCGAGCCTGGAGGAAAAGAGCACCCCCCTAGGCCCCTGTCTTGACGTTGCTGACCGGGGGAAACTACTCCTCGCCCTTGTAGGGCCAGAATCACATGACTTTAACTTACATGCAGTAATGAGAGTGACATCGGGAAAAGGACTTTTGATGCTGTGGCGGACAGCTGCGCACTTTTGAGCAACAAAAGAGAGGATCCACTAAAACCCGAGCCCCAATCCGCCCTCGTCCTTGGCCTCCCACCACGCCTCCCTCTCTGGATGCTCCAGGTGCTGCTCTGAATTCAACCACAGAGGTGCTTTTGTGCAGAGTCACAAAACACTCAAGGTGCTACAAAAAGTGCTTTTTGATAAAACTGTAATTATTATTATTATTATTATTGTGTATAATATTTTTCTTTCCGAATCCACTCTAAAAACTTGCATGTGCCCCAGCTCTTGGAGTTTAAATAAATATTTGGTTAACTCTATAGAATTTAATTTTATTAATATTTTGGATCTGTGTTGAAAACTAATTTGCCAAGAAATATGTCTTTTGAGATAATTCCAATTTGTAAGTACGAATCCTTGTGTAAATAATGTGCCTTTCATTTGATTTCTATGAGAAATAACCAAACTGGAACATAACATTTTAAACAGAAAGCATTTTCTTTCATGACATCAGTTGGTACGTCCATCGGGGTATATTAAGCCATGATAAAAGATACTAATATAAATATTGTGAAATGGCATTATTCTTCAAAAAATAAATAACTCACCCAGCTATATTGTACCTCATCTTCTATTTAAAACTCGTGGACATATTTGGCTTGTCTTCAAATGAGCTTTTACCTTGATAACACAATCAAGTTTGAACGTTATTTGTAGTAGCTAACTTACAAAGATTTTTTTTTTCTTTTTAAATTGTTCAACTCTATCTTTGTAAAAATTGTGCCTTGAATTGTTCATTCAAAATTATTAAAACTGGATTCTGAAAAATGTCGGGTTGAACGTCTGTATTTGAGTGCAGAAATAAGTGGTTCTCTTTTGTGATTCTGTCCTGCCTTAAATATATCCCCTTCCTTTCCCGTGATAATTTAAGATCAGGTGGTGTTTGGGTTCATGTGACTGATTCTGCAGAGCTCAGGTCCTGTGATCTCTTCCACTTTCTTTCTCTGATTTTACTTTGATCAAGATCTGTTTGCATCTCCACCTTTTTAAGCTTAACGCTATAGTAGCACAGAGTTCAGCGTCGCTTTAAAATCTGTGTAACTACAGTATGTTTACAAACTATGTACAATGGAAATAAATATTTGGTGCTTGGCCAAATGCACACTGCCATCTTTTGCATTCACTTGCAGATCATCTCGCATCCAGTTTTAGCCGACCGAGCACATAAGACAAGGCTCACTGCATGGTCATGTGCAGCATGCTGAGATCTTATGTGCCGACATCGGAACACTCCACGGGCTGAAGATGCTTTTTCCAAATTTCCACCACTGGCGTTGTAGGAAATGCACGAGGGACAAAACATCTGTACAGGATATTAAAAAGGAAGTTTTTATTCAGTCCTGCTAATAAATACTGTGAATCTTGACACATTGGATATACAACATTGAAATGTTTTTGACATAATATACGATTCATTTTTTTAAATACTACACTGATTTTTTTTTCGTGTCACTTCTCCAAAAAACTTTTTAAGAAGATTTTATCCGTAATACAAATATCTAATAGTATACAATTCTGAAGTGATGACTTCTTTACTGAAAATGTCAATATGTAATAAAGTAAAGGTCAACTGTACTACAAATATAATAAAGGTCAACTGTAATGCATTATACGCCATTGGCTTTATTTTATACTGACGTAGATGGCCGAGTGTGCTGATAATACAGCTACTATTACACAGCATGATGCGACAGCTTACAAGATGGAGGTCGTTTCTCTGTTCAACTGGTGCAAAATAAATAGCTGTATTAGGTGTACATCAACTCTACATCCAGCAAGTAACCAGCACACAGATTTCTGGACAAAACCACCTCCCCAATTCAGCTAAAAAGTTTGACAATTTTAAAAGGACTTCTCACACCCTGAAAAACCCTCTATTCAGTGTGCTAGCTTCAGGTAAAAGCCCCATTATTATTACAGAACATCTCCACTTCCACCACTTCCACAATCACACTTATCCTTAAGCAATAAGTAAGAGAATGCCCCAGTGTTGTGGTTAATAGCGCACAATTTCATACTTATTGTGAATATTTCAAGTAGCCCTAAGTCCCTAATCCCAAACCTCGCCTCAAAGTGCTTGACAACGTCTGTCCAACAGGACACGCTTTAACGCAAACCTTTTACATTGCTATTTCAACTCTGCAAATCTTACTCTGTAGATGGATTGGTTTGAATACCTGGTCAGATGGGGCCAACATCTCGGAAGCGACAAACAAAAAGCTACTACTGAGCAAAGCAACAGATAATCTGCACATCGACCACGGGTCGGTATACTGGGGGGAAAGAATCCAGTTGAAGCAAACAAACAAACAAAAGCAGGTGCATATTTTCCTGGAGAAAAGATGATGGATTGTTTAAAATTGCCAAAATCATGTCACTTTTGGCTGTTTGCAGAGGAGCACCATGAAAGCCTTCATCGACGGAGGACGTCTCTTTTTGCTCGTTCTTTCTTTTGACATTTTTCGAATTCCTGCACACAATAAATCTGAGTGGTTAGTGAACATTTTTCAGTGGTTTTTGTTTCTTCACGACTTCAACGAATACATGACTCGTAGCAATATTGAAAAGCGTATTCAAATTGATACCCCTGGCTCATCATATGTCACCCTTTGAATTGGATTGAGCCACAAAGCAAGCAGCAGCCACAGTTATTGCTATAGAGAGAATCTGATCAGGAATGCAGGCCATGGCTTATGAAAAAAAACCTTTGTTCAAGTGCGCCAAGAAACTTTGTTCTCCTCCCGTCAGAGACACTTCTTGAGTTCTAGTATTCCCTGTTCAAACAGATTCACTGGAAAAGCACTCCAACAGTGCTGTGAGTCATTGCCCAAAGCAGCACCTCATCCCAACCTGCTGGCCCGGATGAGGCCTAAAATGTCTGCCACCAAATGTGTGACACTGGGCTTTGCATCCTCCTGTGTCCTTTGCTGCCCTTTAACTGTCTAAACAAAAGACAAGACCAACAATGTGTCTTTTGCTTTAAAGAAAAAAGTTGAGAAAATTGATTGGCAAATCAAAGTTGAAGGGCTTTCGGTCAGGGTGAGGGCGACTCCTGCTGTCAAGGACAGGTTCTTGCTGAAGCCTGTGAGCTCATCCTGGAGAGGAAGGTCTGATGGCAATCAGAGCAGAGAGGCCATTGATCGAGCTTACGTCAAGAGCTCTTTAGGTCAAGAGTGTTCCATGTTGCAGACTAAATTCAATCAATCTATACAAGAATGTTGTTAACAAAATAAATATCCATCTGAAAAAAAGGCTGTATTTAATACCTAGAACAATTTGCATTATCACATTAATAACAGATTTATAGATGTGGTCGACTCATCACCATGAGATATAAAGCCATAGGACAGTGGTCATTTGTCCCCAGTATAATCAAAGATGTTTCTGCTAATGCTGCAGAAAATATTCTATGTTTGCGAACATGTGGCCAGTCATACTTGAAAAACAGGACAATGTCTAAAAGTTTATGTTAGGACAAAAAAATCCAGTGGTCTGTGATAGTGGATTCTAACTGATGTAAAACAGCTTGAGCACATAAGCCAAAGAAACAACTGGGCATTGTACCCTTCCAATGACTGTGAACTCTTTTTGCATGCATAATGAGCACTCCACGCATTATTTATTGCCTTGTCTCAATTATATTAAGCCATATGAGAGTGTGTGACTAATGGCTTTGGCCCGTGAGGAAAGGCACTACGCCACAGGAATAGAAAAGCTAATTTTCTCCCAAAAACTACTAATATTAGAAAAAAAAAGTTTATCCCCCAAAAGATGGAGCTCTGATTGGCCGGACTCATTGTAGTTGGAGGTTGATGGTTTTAACTGTCAATTGCTTTTGAACATCATATTTTTGTATTGATTCCTTTTGGGGGGGGGGGGGGGGCATGAGGACGCTGCCATATAACAGGTCATTAAAGGTGCGCTTGAAAATGGTGTGGGGTAATTTTCGCTGAACTGAACCACATTTGCACTCAAACATTAAAAATAAACAATCGCATCCCTTGCCATGCAAAAGCACATTTCGCTATCTCATCTTTCTCTCCAGTTGCACCAGCAGCCGCAGCTCTGACCTCGCGCCTCTCTCTCTCTCTCTCTTAATTCCTCGTGAATCCTGCCAGCTGCAACTTTTGTGACCGCACAGCTGCCGGTGGCTCCTCCTCACATGCACTCTCTCACACAAACGCACGCACACACCTACACGGGCACACATGGGCGCGCATACTCTGCATCCATTTAAGTCAAGAGAAAGGCGGCTGGATGATGTCATATCCGTGTCTTCAACGCAGCTTGGATTTTCGCTGCATGCGCGCCTACAAACTTTTATTCACTTTCACCCCGCTGCCTTCATGCCATGCGTGACGGGGACGAGTGCTTGGATGCCCGCCCCCCCCCCCCCCCCCTCTTTCCCAGGAAGCCCTGTTTTTTTTTTCACCAGCGCGTAGTGGACGAGGTGGCACGAGCCCACGGTCAGAGACAAGCGCGTGAAGCTGTTGCGCGTGTCGCGACGGAGCTGCGGCGGTGAGGCGGGGAGTCCTCCGAGCACCCGACAGAATGCGGTCGCTGTCCGCGGTCCTGAACCCGCTGCTGTTTATGCTGCTGATCGGATACTGCCCTTCAGTGGTGAGTTTCTTTCCCTCAAATTCCTCTCAAAAATAACTCTAAAGTCTTCGTTTAAAAGTTGAATATTTAGGGCCAAGCACTGCACTGTGGCTGGTGAATGACCAACAGCAGGGGATATACGAGTCATTTCTGGCTGCTTCTTTGCCCGAGTCGCTGTAGGCTGATATGTGCTCCAGCATTGGAAGCATTTGAGATAATAAAGAGCGAAATAAATGGGTGGTAGGGAGAGAAACAGCCTCACAGCAGTGATGTTTTACTGCCTACATCAACCAAATAGCATTGGCATTGATTGTGCACTACTGCTGGGCATGGAGCTCACATTTAAGGGGGAGGTCAGTCATTGTAAACAGTAAATGAATAAATAAAGCATAGTACTGCTATATTATATCTAAATGTCCCACAAGACAGAGGAAGCTGCACTAAACATCTCGATGAAGGCATATTCTTACTTTAATTAAAATATTTTGTGTCATCTCATGTGATCTATTCTTCTAAAAATGCGATGCTTTATAGAGAATTGTATCCTGCGCTTTACAAAATGTGAATGCATTTGAGAGCACTATAACAAAATAGGAAAAGCAGCTTGTAGGTCAGCAAGCCATTTGGTTGAGAACAATGGTCTATTAGGTTCATCCCTCCATGCAGACTACAATTCCTGTGTCATTGTCTTCATTGCGAAGCAGTGTCTTCACATACCATATCACCTTGTTGCCATGATTAAAAGTGGTGTGCAGAATTAATGTTTCTCAATTGTTCACAAAAACAGAAACGTTTACAGGTTACCGACAACTGAATAGAGATTTGTCGTTAAGTCCAAATGAGCAGGAAAACAAACACAGAGGAACCAGCTCAAAGGGAATATGGGAGAAAACACTGTGCAGAGTTGGAGAGCACATCTGGCTTGGCTGAGCTACAGATTCATTTGGAAACGTGATAATGAGAAGAGTGGGAAAGGATGTGCGTCACTCAAGAGACAGTGGAGATAGTTTTAACACTATGAAACTGGCGTCTTTCTCTGAGCCTTTCAAAGCAAAGTATAAGAGAAAGAAGAGCTGAGGGTGTCTTTTCTCCCTCTTTTGTTCCATTAAGTTATGATGCTATGAGAGACGCTGATTTTAGCTGCAGTCAGTTTAGAAGAAGGCACATAACGTCGAAATAAGATTTTAATGTTGTGGTTTGTGTAATGACTGTGGTTTTATCCTCATTTAATTTATTTAACAATCATATAAGGACCAATTTAGCATCCGGGTACCAATAGAATAAGCTTTAATTCGTTGCTGGACATCTTTCCCTGCTCAGCCGGGATCTTTGGCCGAGACCAAACGCTCTTTGAACTACTCAGGCTGACAGGTAAGGATGAATGGCACATCGAAAAGGACGCCTGCAATAATAAAGCACGGCACTCCTCTCTTCTATCCACAAGCTTCAAAGGCTCGCTGAGGCCAAAGTTATCCTCCAGCCAAAGGAGAAAGCAGAACAAACTCCAAATAATGGTTGGTTGTCTCCCAAAGAAGCTGGTAGTGCAGACAAATGGACCGTCCGCAGACGAAGGGTGTCAATATTTTGCTGGAGGCTATGTTAATTTCCCATGCTGACAATAAAAAGCAGTATTGTTCAAATAATACCGATGCCATTTGTGTGTTTGATAGCCATCAATTTTTCCAGCACTTGAGGACACTTTGATCAATGTGTGGAGCAAAACTATAGTTTTCATCGTGTACACATTTGTCGATGGTGGTGCCTTTTAAATATGACGTGTGACTTAATGTTCTTTCAGCGCTTCACTCTAGTGCTTTGAATCAAATTGAATGTTATGAAAAGTATGAAAAGGTTCCACAAATCAGATTTATCCACATCTCCGAGCAGGATTTTCAGGTGAGGTCTTCCACACGGGTTACTCATCAAGGCCAGCAAATGTTGAAGAAGAAAATCAGTGGTGACCGTACACGGTGGAGGGATATATTAAAACTAAAGTAATGTATTCCTGCCAAGCCCAGACGTTATTATTATAATTCAGTGGAATCGGTTGCTGTTAAAACGCTTTTGCGGGCATAAGGCAGAAGAATGGATGACCTATGGCAAAAATATGGCACATTACAGCTGTGTGCTGTGATTTCATGATATCGTTAGGGTCAAATCCCATTAGCGTGTCTACCTGTAGATTTGTGTGATGTGGACTGCAACTGGAACCTCTGTTTTTGCATGCAGACCATCAGGCCAAAGGATGGTTGGCAGGTGTACAGCTCAGCCCAAGATGCAGATGGACGTTGTATCTGCACAGTGGTTGCACCTGAACAGAATCTGTGCTCCAGAGATGCCAAAGGCAGACAGCTCCGCCAGCTCCTGGAAAAGGTACGTGCATCCGCAGTTCTGCAACGCTGCACGGACCCTTTAAACGCACAGGTTTACAGTAAGCAACCGGCACATCTAAATTCATATGACACATCACATGTAGTTCTATCTTTAGTCAAGCTTCTTTGTAGCCATAATCCTCAGAGAGATTCCACCAGCCAGGTCCATAACCCTTTTTTTTCACTTTTGCATAATACATGGATGACATCAATGGCTACTCTCAATCCAGCCAAAGCAGAACCGGGGAGTTACCATTTTTCCGGCCATTGAAGGCTGTTGATGTTTATTTCTGTCGATTATTATCATTCTTTAAGCTTTCGATTAGGAACATCATTTCTGTCAAAAAGTGGACTGTCATAAGAAAATCCGCTTTTTGAGAGTTTCCCCCCCCCATTCAGCCCAGTTTCCTAGGTTCCTTTAAAGTAAGCATTGTGAACACACAAAAGTAGCTCTGAATATCAAATGTTCTGAATTAAATGTTAAAAATGACTTTAAATTCCAGATAAAAATATATTTAATTTAATCTACAAACACACAAATAACACTTTCCTCAATCACTCTGCCTTACAAGGAAACGTTGGTCTAACCTACATTTTAATGTTATACGCCAAAGGGTGTTTTTTGCCATTCACTGGGGCCTTTGCTACTAATGTACTAAGCTGCTCCAGGGCTTCGATGAGGCCATTTCAGGATCCCTCTACCAGAGCCAGATAACTATGCAGAACACAATGAATGCGTGTTGTGCCGCTTTGCCAGCCATGTGCTCCAGTGGTGGTGGCTGGTTAAAATTAGAGCCAAAAGAAAGAGAACAAGACGAGATGACCACATTTTTTCTTGTTCGCATGCTCCAAAAACCCACTGAGCTTCCCTGAAGCCGATTGATACTATAATGTGTTCTGTGACAAATAACTATTCTGAAATGATGAATCATACCGAGCAGAATGAACAGGTTATCCATTACCATTAAAAAAAAAACCCATCTAACAGTTAAGTGTCAAATCAAATAACATTGAAAGCTTTTCAGTTTACACGTGGATGGTTCGGTTAAAATCTCGTCGGAGGTTAAATTGTTTGGAGTTGGACGTCAGGAGCAGAGCAGGCTGCTGAACAGCTCGACACGGAGGACACGCTGTGGATGTGAAAAAATGAATGCCGCGCCGTTTCCTTCTTTTCAAAAGGTGCAGAACATGTCGCAGTCAATCGAGGTGCTGAACCTGCGGACGCAGAGGGACTTTCAGTACATCATGAGAATGGAGAGCCAGATAAAGGGATTGCGGTCAAAGTTTCGACAGATCGAATCGGACAGGAAGACGCTCGTCAACAAAAACTTCCAGGTGCGTTTTCGTTTGAGGTATAACTTTGTGAGAAACATCACAGGAGAAGCTGTGAAAGTATCTCATGGAAAGATTCCTCCGAAGAATACGACCTGGGTAACTTTAGCTCCTGACTGGATCAATGCATGTCTACCAAAGCCGTTCAAAAGGACAAAATGGTCTTAAACTTAGACAGGCTGTGAAAAAAGAATCAAGAATGGATTCTTTCATTTTTTTCTCGCCGAGAGTGAGACAACCCAGATGGTTCCCTATTACAATGTTTAAAACTAAACTTTTTTGCTGCAGGGATCAAGTAGAATATTTATGTTCAGTGTAGTTCTTCACTTACATAAACTCATCTCTGAGCACCAAGTAAGAATAATTAAATGGATACAATAGTTACAACTGGCCCTGACATTGCATAACAATAATAAGCAGATCAATTTTGTTAATGATTATTTAATTTTTTGGAATTAACAATGGTTTTTGTAATAATTACAAGTCTCAAAATCCTCATTTCAAAACGGAGAAAACAGGCTTTTTGATCGATCTGCAAAGACAAGAACTTTGAATTGGCGTTTCTCTGCCGTCTTCTAGGAGCTAAAGGGAAAGATGGAGTCCATGCAACCGCTCATACCTGTCCTGGAGCAATACAAGACAGATGCCAAGCTCATCTCCCAGTTCAAAGAGGAGATCAGGAACCTGTCCGTCGTGCTGATGGCCATCCAGGAGGAAATGGGGGCCTACGACTACGAGGAGCTGCAACAGAGGGTCCTAAACCTGGAAAATCGTCTGCGCAAATGCATGAGCAAACTTAGTGAGTCCATCCCGGAACAAGCAGATTCAGACATGGTGACCCCGGATCATTTGAATCCTAAACACATTTCTTACAGCTATCAGCGGGGCCGGGGACAGTAGAACTGCTACTGGAAGCAGAAATAATGTTGAGAAGAACAATTTGCTAAGCTGCAGGCAAAATGTGGTGTGCAATCAGGCTTATACAGTGCAAAGTCCCGATTGCTAACTATATGTCAATTTATTTTATTTCAAATTCTTCTGGTTTCTTCTTTACTGATTGAAGTTTTGAACTGAAGCTTAAAGTGCCTAAAACAGTCTGGCTCACGTACACCGAATGCAGGACATGACGGGCGTCGCCGAGGGGACGGCGGCTCACTGACCCTCTGACCAACAGCCACACATTTACTGAACAGAACTCGTTCAACAGCATTTGCAGGCCCACGTATTGATCAATTGATTTCATCCCCCCCACCGTAGTGAGGGGAGTCTGGCTGCAGTGAAACAGGCGAGCCCATAGATGGACCAGGTGCCTTGATTAATCAATATAGATCCGGTTATTAAGTTCCCAACAAGTATACAGCGGCATATGAATGTGCTTTAAATAGCAGTCTATGCAGATTACGCTTCACTAAATGCACAAAAAATATTGAGTTTTTTTTCATATAGATGCATGTAAATTCATTTGAAAAAAAATGATATTCAAATAGTTTGAACCTTTTTAAAGTTTTATTAAGAATGAATATTCAAACATTGTTTTTGGCAGCCGTGAAGCACAGCGTGAGCTCACTTATTTCTGCCCTTAGAGCAGCTTTCTCTCCGATAATGGTTTGCATAACTAAACACCAATTTGCCAACCGCCACGTTGTCAACACTGATGGAGCCTGTCAACAGTGTCAACACTAATAGCTAACAGATGAATGCTAATAATATGTGGCTGGAAATCGGCCTGAGCTGGAGATGATTACTCCAACGTTCATAGTGCTTGAAGCTTCGATCAATTAATGCTAAAACACTTAATTTAACGTGTCATTTGGTACATTTGGAGGTGAAATAGCCCGGCAATATGAATTAAGAGCAGCTGCTTAACTGTGGGAATAGTAGAGGAATCGAGTAGTCCAGAACTTGAGCCTGATGTTGCATTAATGCCAGTGTCACCCTCTGTAGTTCCATCGCGTGGAGCAGTAGCAGTTTGTGCTGCATCTGACCAAAGCTGTGTGTGTGTGATGTGTCTGCAGCGTGCGGGAAGCTAATGAAGATCACCGGGCCGTCGACTGTGAAAACGTCAGGGACCAGATTTGGAGCCTGGATGACGGACCCACAGGCGACTCTCAAAAACAACAGGGTGAGCCGAGTGACCGGTCTTTGCTGCTTTGACTGTTGGGATCAAACATGAATGTTGATGTCCATCTCTGGACATTCTTTTAAATGGGTTCAAAACCGACTCAACGCTTCATTCCCTGAATGCGCTTTGGCACAGATCCTCGATCCTCGTCTTTAACAGATAATAACAGGTAATTTGCACAGCCTTTACGTACGGATTTTTTAAATTCAAAAAGACTTGACCCTGTTAACTTCTGTTAATGAGGGTCAAGATGCTCCTCAAGGAAGGAAGAAGCCTTTTCATGTATAAAATTGCTTTCAGTATCCTCGACAGAGAAGAAGGAGATTAACTATTTTCTATGCTTTTTTTTCTATAATATTTGTGTCTATCAAAACTCGGAAATATAAAAATCTGTATCAGGATGCATTATCCTTCGTTTCCCTTGGTCCCAATTTCACCACATCAATACCAACTTGAACCATTGAACCTCCGGCCTTCAAAAAATGTTTGGACATTTTTATATCCAACCCTCCTGCTTTTCAGTGAAAGCGCCGTCTCCAATACTTTACATTTGTCGTTTCACAGGATTTCACAGGAACGTTGTGTGTATATTTTTCCTCAGGTCTGGTACATGGATGGCTACACCAACAACAAGATAGTAAAAGAGTATAAATCCATAGCCGATTTTGTGTCAGGAATCGAGTCGAGAACCTACAACCTGCCTTTCAAGTGGGCCGGAACCGACCACGTGGTGTACAACGGCTCTCTGTACTACAACAAGATGCAGAGCAACATCGTCGTGAGGTACAGCTTCGAGACGGGCCGCGTGGTCACCCAGAGGGCCCTGGAGTCCGCGGGGTTCCACAACGTTTACCCCTACACGTGGGGGGGCTTCTCCGACATCGACCTGATGGCGGACGAGCTGGGCCTGTGGGCGGTGTACGCGACCAACCAGAACGCCGGCAACATCGTGGTCAGCCAGCTGAACCCGGACACGCTCCAGATCCTCGACACGTGGAGCACAGAATACTCAAAGAGGAACGCCGGCGAGTCCTTCATGATCTGCGGGACGCTCTACATCACCAACTCCCACCTGACCGGCGCCAAGGTGTACTACGCCTACTCCACTAAAACCTCCACGTACGAGTATACGGACATTCCCTTTCACAACCAGTTCTTTCACATGTCCATGTTGGACTACAACGCCAGGGACCGCGCGCTCTACGGCTGGAACAACGGCCACCAGGTCCTTTTTAATGTCACACTTTTCCACATCATCAAAACCGAGGACGAGTCTTAAGCCGCGGCAACGCTGAAGAAGTAGAAGAAGAAAAAAAAACGGGAAAAACGCGGAACAAATAGATTGTTACATCTGAATGTTCTAATTAATGTATTTATTTAACTCCCCTGATTAGTTTTGGCCGTTTTGTACAACTTTTTTTCCCGCATTTTACAGCTTGCTACTTTCATGCAAGTTAAGAGTTAACTCATGATCTTCTCTACAGTTTCTCTAAAAACATAAACCTTCCATTTACGCCATATTTGTGTGTAAAAAACACACTTATATTGTGATTATTATTACCCGCCCCCTCTCTCTGGGTCCAGAGGACACAGCCCATCGAAACTCACAGGGGATCGGCTCAAGGTCATCACATAAGACACGTTACACTCATTCACAGAGACAGGAACCCGTGCACACAAGCACACATGCTGCCTGCAGCAGGATCCTCCTGCCAGAGATATAAATGGCTATTCAAAATGAAAATAAATTTAGAAGTCCATTATGAAACATACTGCAGGTAAAACATTTTCAATTTAATAATTGCACTTTTAAATCCTGTCATTTCTACAGTTGCCTTTTCTCTCTAAAATGAACACTTAATGGGTTTGCCAGTCAGTATTGCAAAAAAAAGCATGCGCCTAATAGAGTTGACTTTTTAATTTTGTTTCCACCCTTTTGTTGCATATTTTCTTCCTGCATTTCATTTCCTCCACTTAGCTTTCGGTTTATAATTACACATTTCTATTCGAAAGATTTCGCACTTGACCTTCTACAAGACAGCGAGAAACGTGTGGACCCATAACTCCCCTGTATAGTTAATGTACTTGGCTTTTTCATGTCTGTGAAGATTCTCAGTCATCCGGGTCACCGGATGTCTTCAAGTACCAAGTCAAAGTATTTCAGCAAACTGAACTGGTTGCCTTTAACTTTGTACTTTGAGATATTGGCTTTTTTGTAACTTCAGCAGCTTGTATGCCTTATTGAGTGCAGTCTGTTCTGTAGGCCTGAGGATAGCAGCTCTCGTGCATGAATGTTGGCTGTCCTGATTGCATTTACTGTACTGTAACTGTATACCTGTGTATTTTGTATCTGCACAACATCCCATTCTCTTTTTCTTTAGCTGTATTAATGGTCCATTTACACCAAGAGCAGTAGATAACTTTAATAAACATTAATGTGTGTAAATAAGAAGTTATACATAACCAAAAATAAATATAAATATTCTTTTCATTAAGTCAATGTTCTTCGGACTTGTGTTCTCAGGATAACTCGCAGTAATTTGTTCAAGAGACTTTCCTGCAACCACAAGGGAACACTGGAATGCTTAGTAGCACCGCACTCGGATTTCATTTCACGTCACTTAAAGTTTTAGAATTACTGCAACAAAAAATGTTGTTTCATTGCCTCCGAAAAGAACAAAATCTCTTGTCCATCTTATTTTTTAATTTCCTCTTCATTTACCTCGCTCATTTTACATTGCCTCACTCTTTGCCAGGGTTTTTATGACATTAATAGATAGAGTCAAACCAGGAAAAACTGTGTCATTGGAAGAACATTCTCAGGCAAAAAAGCAATACCATAAAGTACAAATATTGTTACATTTAAAAATAGTGCATCAAAATGTAGATGGAACAATGGAAACTCACACAGAGCCCAGATGTATGCATGCGTTCGTACTCTAACATGGACACATGGA
Organism: Pungitius pungitius; assembly: GCF_949316345.1. Classification (NCBI taxonomy): domain Eukaryota; kingdom Metazoa; phylum Chordata; class Actinopteri; order Perciformes; family Gasterosteidae; genus Pungitius; species Pungitius pungitius. The sequence goes on from NC_084914.1 coordinate 6,007,212, forward strand.
CACTCCGCCGACCCACCGCTCAAACTCTCTCCTCCGGGTCAGATCGATGCAGGCCAGCCGACAGAGAGCATCTTAAGGTCCGAGGAGTTGCCACAGCAGCTCAAGGCCTTGAGGAAACGCAGTACGGATCTCCCGAGATATTGGCCCAGCATCAAACCCCCCCCCCCCTCATGTATTTACTTATTTGCTTCTTACAGCGTCGAGAGGCCTTGAATCTGGATTCAATCATTTAATTACTACTAACTTCCAGTCTCATACAGCACACCAGCTGTGCACTACGAGGGATCAGTTGTCTCCAGGGAGGAAATGAGTCCAATACTTTACACGCTGTAACAGCACCGGGAAAAGCTCCTTCTGGCTACAGCTCAATGGCAATAACTCCCCCAGCGGCCAATCTTCTGTAACAACGCACCCACGTTAGCGCACTACTGTCCGCTCATGTTGGACCTCTTTACTGGTTTGCTCACTTTAGCGTGTTCACCCCTAACTGGAAAAGAATGAATGAAGTGGAAACTAAACACAGAACCTGTTACAATATGAACTCTAACCTCTGCAAACATACAATGTGCATGACTTTGGCCGTGAGTAAAGTAATTCGTTCAGCACAACAGGAAAGGGGAATTATTCCTGATCAGTTTGATAATAGTATGTGATGCTTGAAATCATCCTGACAGCTAGGAACTCAAACTCAGATGTATCACCTGATCCTCCTACGCCAGAGTGGGATTCAAAGATTCCTTGTTGTACTTACACAACCACCAAAGGCAGGAAAGACAGGAAAGGGTAATATAGCAGTGATGCAGATCTTTTAAAACAATTCCATTCTTGAGAACAAGATAGAGCCTCAGTTTGTTGTTCAATGTCTCTTAAACAAGTCCACAATGGTGATTGGACTCAGTCAAGTTGACTCAAGTTGACTCATTGATTCATGTAAATGAATGGCAAATGTAAACAGTAATTTTAGGAGCCAGAATAATCCAAATAATTAAAAATGCAATGTGGACACATGTATAAATGGCCCAATACATGGTACGATTTTTATTCTTTGCTAAATATGAAGTGAAACATACGCATTATTATTATACTTTCTGCAAAATTGCTCTAAATGTAACACGCCTCCTTTAATTGAGCTGGCCCTATTCTGCGTTAACTTTATTTAAACAGCCCTACTTTGTCTGTTTCCTCTTTTGTAACTGCAGGCACATGTGCCTTGTATGATCAATGATAGGATTAAACATTCTTTATTATTATTAAAACAGTCGGAGACAATTCCATCTCAACAGAGAAATGCACAGCTTTAGTGCATGTTTGCACAGTGGTTATGAAATCACAAGGCCTTTTAAGTTTGGAATATATAACAATAGAATAAACACTTTTTGAACCAAATAAACAAACATTTGAAAAGAACTCAGCAGCGACAAAATTTCACTTTCCCTCATGCACGTCATTAAGCTGTCACATCCCCTCAAGCTGTTACGTTGATCAAAGCTACCGTCAAGTCAGGTCTGTCTACCAGACAAAAATGACAGAATACAGAGGCAGGAATTATCATCCAAGGTTGTCTTCAATACTTCATGGTGAGGTTGTGAAAACACGAGCTTTTCTCTCTGAATTCAGACAGCTTTGGTAGACACTCAGACTGTTTATAGACCGAGAGAGATTGAGGTAGATTCATCTGAAGATTCATATTTTTTTCTCCTTTTCTACTCGTGATCATTTTGAATGTCATTTGTTTTCAGGTTTGCATTTGTATATTTTGGCTGCTCTCCTCTGCAATCATCCCTTATCTGTGTGCACAGCAGTTAAGAGTCGGACTCTCTGGGTTCGATAAACCTGTCACAGCCCAGAACTTGTTGACCGTGTATGGACTCGGGTTGCAGTGATCCATCCTTTCATTCGCTCCAGTAAAGCTACAGATTTACAATGTGACGTTCTGCCCACACATGACATGACCATTAAAACACAAAGTCACTCAATAGCGTACATTTTTATTCAGCAATGTTGTCACTCCCAAATGGATTTTCTGGTCTGTTAGAGAAGATACATTAACACAGCTAATCCTACAGATTCCTTAAGGCCAAATAAATAGACAGCCCTTTGAAGCTTGTAAGCAGTTATATAACTTATTCTCAGTGTAACCTCACTAGAATCTAACTGAGAAGAGGAGGAAGTGTTCCCAAGTCAGTGGTCGTTAACCGTGTGGAGCAACGCCAGGAATGCCGCTTTGCAAACTTTACCTTTGACATTATTATGGTCTTTGGCCTTATCAACATATATGGTACCTTATGGTTGCGCGCTTATGTTTGTGTGCGTTGCAAGGCGATGGTCACACTCAAGCTCAAGATCAAGCTAACGTGAAATCAACGACGAAAAGGAGGAGGAGAGGGAAGCCCTGCATAGAGGTCTGTATCTCAGACTATAATAATAATAATTCCTTCAAATACAATCTGTTCCTCTACGACTAGTCGAGGAACCTAATAATGGAACCTAAGAGGGAGTATCAAACAATATTGACGATAAAAAAACAAAATACGTCTGGACCTCACCTGGTCTCACGACACACTACAGGTCACCAAAAAAGGCCGAACAAAGGCTGTACTTTCTAAGAAGGCTGAGGAAATTTGGCAAACAAAATTGTCAGCAACTTTACAGACCACATCCGTCACCGTGCAGCGTGTGGACGTGTGGACCGGTCATCACAGGAGCAGCCTTCCCCTCACTACGGGACACTTACTCCACCAGGGTCACCAGGAGAGGCCACAACATCATCAAGGACAGAACACCCCCCCACCCCCCGAGCACAGACTGTTCTTACTGCTGCCATCAGGCACCACCACAGGAGTCCGAAATCCAGAACAAAGAGACTAACAACCAGGTTCCAGCCGCAGGCCATCAGCAGTAAATGCGGTGAGATATTTTACAAACACACACAATGTTGATCAAAACATCACTGAATTATGAACTCAAATTCAATTCAGAAACCATCGTTACATGCCCTGAAATGAACTCACTGCAGCTGGCCAGTGAAAGCAGCTGTTTGCTGCTGTGTGGACAGGGTGGCTCACTACAAAAGGGAAACTTAAGCAGCAATCAGATCAACTGTTACGTCTGTTTAACCCATGTGATGACGTGAAAAATGTTCATTTGTATTCAAAAGGTTTCTGATCCCTGGTGCAGATATAAACTCTAATCTACTCATTTAATTTCAGAATTTTTTTTTGTAATTTTGTTCAAATTAGTTTTAGAACTGATGAAGAGAGTTGACAGGTCCCGGCAGGATCATCGGGGACGTGAGCTTCCACGGCTGTCGGGTGAGATGCACCGAGATCATTGATTGACAGACGAACATGTCCAGGCATAAACAAACAGGCCCCTCGTACATATTAACTTTCTGCTGCTCAAGCCGCAGAGATTGATCTGTTCTAAGGGCTGGCGAGGGCCCGGTGTGTGTAAGATATTGGATGAAGGAAAGAGCTTAAAAGGGTTGAGAGCATCAATAAATATGGCACTTTTATTGAAACACTTGCAACCATCGTCAGCGATCTGTTATATATTTATATATAGTAAAAAAAATATTATTTGTATTTGTATATATACATTCGTGCTGTCAAACGATTAAAATATTTATCGCGATTTATCGTGATTAATGTCGCTTATGTCATTGTTAACTCAAAATAATCACAAATGAATCGCAAATTTGTATCTATTCTAAATGTCCCTTTTTTTCATTTTAATGCTCTTATCAACATGGAAAAGTGGATTGGCTTGCTTTATGCAAATGTTTTATTCAACAACATTGCCAAACAGGGCGGTACAAAATAAAATGATAAAGTTCACATTTCAGGTAAAGAAGGACTCAGCCAATAGTGCAGTAAAACCATGGCTTAATATATTCAAAGCAGTCAGGCCTCTTATTTCAGAAACAATGAACCGTAACAGTTAGGTTACCAATATAAGGTAAGCCTACTACTTCTTTGCTTTCAAGCAGCTACCTAAACAGACATCCACCCCCCCCCCCCCAAATATATATATATTATTTTTAAGAAAACGTTAATCTCGCGATTAAAAAATAGACGTGGTTAAAATGGGTTTGCGTTAACGTTGTCCCTATACTATAAATCCCTTGTAGTATTCACAATACTGTATTTGTATTGACTTTTGTTTTGCATTCGTCAAAGGAATAGTTAAAAAAGGCTTCTTATTCACTTTTGGTGGGGATTAGTTTATTTTAGATTGGCATAAAGACTGGAAGCAGGAAGAGACAGATAACCTTGTGTTCTTTTGTTAGTCTGCCTAACAACACCTATAAAGCCTGTTTCTGCTAATTGGTCCACTGAAATGCGACGCACGATAACTTTATCTCCAAAAATCCAAAATGTGGAACTAATCTTTTTACAGAGTTGTCTCGTCATCATGCTGTTCTTCATCACGGCATCGTTAGCATTGTTAATTCGACCAGGAAAACAGCACTTTGTATTAGTCACGGATGCATTAGCGGTGTACAGTGACCTGCATTAGACTGCAGGCGGTCACCCTGATTGGGTCGGACATTAAGAGCTGACTGTGTGGATGGCACAACCTTCATTAAAGTCAGCAGCTGCAGCGCGTCAGGAGGGACAGGAGCCCGACTGTCCGTGTGCACATCAGCTGTTTGGAAAATCTGTCTCTCATCGACACAATCCTGCGTTCTGTCTGACTTTGGTCGTCTCAAAGACTGTTGGTAACGGTGCTCGTGTGATTGAGTGGTATATGCGTGTATAACCCAGTGCTTGGAAAAGTGCCTTTTACTTGTCAGTAAATTTCCCATCTAGGCGGTCGAAAATTAAATCAATTAGAGATTCGTGAGACATTGCATGCACCAGGCAAATTATTCAATTATGTTCTGCAAATGAGGTGTGACTGACCTTTAAGAGGCAGCAGTTTCCTCAATTCCCTTCATGGTTCAACTTCTCTTTTTTTCATTTCCTGCTGCATCAAATGGGGCTTACAATATTACACCATTTCATACAATGTAAGTTAACAACATTGTATGAAGTTAACAACAAAGACTGACTCAATTACTGTAATATAATCTGAAAACAGGAGAGAGCTGGTTAGGTAGCCCAACTTCTTGAACCCACCATCACTGTCTTGATCTGCTTGCCAGGTAATATATCTACATGAAGATACCGTGACAGCATTAATAACAGATGACCTATGATGATAAAGTTTTAACAGAGTCTGCTTGGACTCTACAGAGAGGTTGTTGGTGACTGATGAGGATGATGAAATGATGAGTTGATGAGGATGATAAATCTGCAGACCCCAGGGGAAGGAGGAGGGGGCGTCTAACAGCAAAATAAACATGGGGGTAGAGGCATATTCAAAAAGGGACGAAGATTAAGGTTAACGATGTAACTGACCGGCTCATCAGAAGAGCGTATGGTATGATTGGCATCAGTGAACAATGGCAGCAAGGACGTTAAAGAGTGAGCACACGTGGGAGGAGGGAATGGGCAGATGTAGGAGAAATGAACTAAGGACTGAGAAGCCGGCAAGCATTGTGCAATGATTTGGTGTCCAACAATTAAATAAATGAACTAAAATATCAAACCACTGGAGGACAACTATCACAAAGGAAACAATGCATGAAACATGTATGTATAGATAGGGCAGACAATCCCAAAGAGTAGTAGTGAGTAGTGAGCCTAAAATTATGTAAACTAAATGATTAATATGAGTTGAGAATAAACACAAAATCCAGAAAACCTAAATGACAGAAATGAAATAAAGACTAAGTAAAATATCATAGTTTTTGCATTAGTTACTACACAAAAGTTAGTTTAGATCCTTCAGTCAAAATTCTCCATGCAGTCAGTCAATCAAGTGTTATGTGGGAGCAGAGGAACCCTGCAGACAGAAGCTCTGAGCTGACTTAGGTTTCCATTAAAAAATAGGCCACACCTCTATTTTCTACTCCGCTGACCTGTAGGTGAGACAAACCCATGGCCTGTCCCCCATTTTTCATAATCACCATCAATAAGGCCAAGAACAGCAATCAATCTCTCTCAATCATTTTCCTTCATTACCCCCTGGGGTCGATGCCCCCCCCCCGCCCAAGGGAGTAACAGCGTGGAGTTGAGGTGCTGTGAGGAAGATAATGAATGTATTTGTCACATCTCTGATGGGGCTCACTATATCACCACGGCACATTGGCTCTGGATTCATGACAATCATGAGTGCAGAGAAGTGAATGCATGCGGTTTCATTTTGTTCTGTTTTCTGATGAGACGTCTTGAGAGAACATTGAATTGAGGGAAGTTTTGTGAATCGGCGACAATGCGCCACAGTAGATTATAAGACTTAAGGAACACAGAGTTGGACGTTCACAGGATCGGCAAACTAATGAGTCAACTCTGATATTCTGATATTGATTTAAACCGGCTTAGTTTGCCCCCCCCCCCCCCCCCCTCCGCTCCCCCCGGGGGGCCACACGAGCCCACAACTATTCAAGAGCTACGCTGCCATGTCCTGACTGACTAAAACTCCACGAAACTTTTTTACTTTACATATATATATATATATATATTTTTTTTTTATTCACAAATCTAATCCAGCAGCAGAACTTCATCTTCTTCCACTGACTCCCACGGGACTTCCGTTTCATCTGCAGCGTGCCCTCAAAATGCAAACGACCATGTGTCTGAGATCCGGGGCGAGCACAGCACACGACGCCACGCTCGACGAAGACATTGGATTAATTCATGCACAACTTGATTTTTCCCACTGCTCCCCTCTGTGATCAAATCCACCACCGATTCCCCCGAGACGCACCATACCTTCATTTGGTTCCTTCATTCCACCGGGACTCCTGCAGCGTGAGAACAGGCCGGCAGCACATTTCTTTTATATGTTCTGGGACATTTTAGGTAGCATGAATAACGGCGCTTGAGGAGTGGGGGGGGGGGGGGGGGTCACACAGATAAATATTTGCTCAGGATTTCTCAAGGGCGGCTCCCGCTGGCTGCTTCTGTGGAGACGAAGAGCACGCAGGAACGAGGCGGGGAAGATGCTTCTGATGCTCCTTAAAAGCCCCCCCCCCCCTCTGATCAGCGACTCCTTCAATGAGCCCACACATCCTTCACATCCACACATCCACACTACTCCTGGAGAGTAGGGGCACAGAAGTGAGTGTGTGTGTGGGGGGGAGGGGGAGCCTTGCATTACCGGGGAGCATTTTCATAAACCTACTGCCCTCGTGTGGTTGTTGCCGGGTCACAGGCAGGACAGAAATGACTTGTAACAACAACAACAACAACGACGACAACATAACGCATAGTGCATAGTTCTCTGCATGCTCGTCCCGTCTTTCACTGTGAACTATCGGCCTCTTTTGAAACGGTCAGCGCAGGATCTGATCAATGGCCCACAAATGATTGACGAGCGGTGCCCTCTCAGGGAAAACAGCCTTATCGAGCTGAGCTCTTGTGCAGCGCAGACGTTATCGGAGGACGTTGTGTTCCCCTCCGAGCTCATTCTACCAGTCAGTGGTCGTTTAGACGGCTCGTAAAGATTTGTCCATCTTACTACACTCGGCATTCAAATACATACAAATACAGGTGATTAAACTGCTCTTTATATATCACCGCTCTATGGATAAGTTGGAGAAATTCCATCTCTGACATTTCAAGACCGGGTGGAAAGCCGGGTGGATGACTGGGGGCAGGTGGACTGGAGTCTACTATTGGAAGGCTTTGACATCCAGGGTAAGACACGACAGATAGAAAAAAGGAAAAGTGTCTACTTTTCTACCAGTAGAAAAGTGTCTACCAAAACCTAAAAAAATACCAATTCCAAGGTCTCATTTTCATGCTTTTAATCCTTGTCTCAAATGATACCCCTGATCTCAGTAGAAGATGAAGCTGTCTATGTGTGACACTGATTAAGGCCCTGGTTGAATACTGAGTGTGTATTCATCTTTTTGTTCATACATCTCTTTCTCTCAGAACACACACAACCCCAAATGCACAATGTCCCCCCTTTTGGCTCCTCTGGACAGCAAAGTTCTTCTCTTACCCAAAGCTTTACTCTTTGCTGCTCTCTGTGTATATATACAAGTGACCTTATTAGACTCCATCCCTCAAAGCATGGCCCCAATCAAACTTATGACCCAAAATACCCGCCACATTGCTGGCAAAACTATTTTTGAAGCTACTTTGACAGTTTAGATGTGAGATCTGTTCCTCTTTAACATGCGAGTCACTCGTTGCATCACATCCAAAGGCCGTTTGAGATCATCTCTAGATGTTCTACTGTGAGATCTCAGCAACATTTATCTCAGTTCCATGTGTCTTAGACAAAAGCGTTTAAAAACATTTTAACTCAAAGCCAAAAAACGGACTGAAGTAGATCAGACTAAGGCAGTTTTATATAAAAATCACTGCTGTGTAAAATGGATTTTGCAACAAAAGCAGTTTGAATTAGTTAAGTTCACTTCTGATCTACAGCTGGATGGATTAGCGGTTTGTGAAAAGTAGGTGGAGGTACTTCACAGGGTGATTCGGAGCTGAGGCTGCGCTGTTAATTAACTGCGTGGTCCTGTCAAGCCGTTAGGGATCATAGCTTGTCCAACTCGTCCCACAGCCTGCCTGCCTCACAGAATGATAATAATTGTTGGCAAAATGGGATTTTTAGGTCTTTACATGTTGAACATTGTATTATACGGAACCTCTCTTGGCTGATTGCACATTTATCTGCACAGATGCACCGATTGCCAATTGTATACATGTTCTCTGTTGTGTCCGTGGTCATCAGCCTCATCCACACTAGCATATGCGCAGGAGCACGAGCTTCACGCCGGGGAATTCATTAGCAGGCCCCCGAATCGAAACCTTGCCATCACCCGCGTGTTTCCGTGAGGCGGCCGAGCGCACCATGCCACTGGGCTGCCTGCGGCACGGAAGCCATCACTCGCGGGCAGGACGACACGTAATTGGGCCGCGTGTCAGAAAGACACAGGTTGTGACAAGGCACTCAGCAAGGTGTCACCTTGGCCTCGGTGTAAACTCACTCCACTGGCCTGTGGTGGGCTTTTTTTTTTTTAGCTTTTAATTCCAGGTCAGTTATTTCAAGACATGGCTGTGAAAAGGCCATGAACTCTTCATCAAGGAAGGACGGAGTCATTGGAGGAGAAATACGGCACACACACACGTTAATACTTTGGAAAACTCTGGACTGTTTTATTTGGAAATTATGACGCATAAACAGCTAGAAATATGAAACAGGTTGTAATTTGGTCAGATGCAAAATATAATTCCCCACCAAATTGGAATTCTTTAGGAAGAATATTTTGCATGGCTGACACTTTTGCAATGTAAGATTTCAATGTATGAAACAGAGCATACAAGAAATACTTAAATGCTCAAAAGGGGATTACTGAAAAGAAAGAAAGCAATACATGTGTTTTGAGCATTAAATATATGTGCATTTATATAAACATTACAAAAAAATATTGCTTCTAAAGTGCTTAAATACTCATTACACACAGATTGTATGTGTGTATTATGTACAAAATTATACAAGCCAGTCAATCTAAAAAAAAAAAAAAAAACTTTCATATTTGACATTTTTCTACATCAGTTTCTGCTGTTCGCAGCAACGGCTTGTACATTTTGTGTCTTTGGCTGGAAACGCGAGCTGTTCTACCAGTAACTTAAGCAGGTCAACGGGTCGGACTCTTCTCCAGACTTATGCAATGCAATCCAGCTAGTGAATTACTAAAAGTAGAAAGTGATTTCACTGCCCCGCACAACGTAACGCCAGCACTGTGTTATCTGTGTTTATTTTTTTTTTACATTTCCAGGACACTTTCATGTCTTCTTCTGCACTGGAGAGATCTTGATGTCTTTTCTTACACCTGCTGTTCTTCTGTGTAGAGTCATGTCTTCGTCCTCTCCTGTCTGTTGCTTGGCAAAGTTGACGAACACCTGCACAACAGACAAACTGATTCAGTACAAATATATGGATAAGAAGAAAAAAAAAACATAACTGCCTAAAGGCAATAAGGAACCAGTTCCTTTGTTCATTATGATCCCTACAGGCACTAGCATAGCAGTAGCTATTCCTCCTGGGATCCAACACTCCTAGACACACTATAGCCACACACACAACAAACAAAACAGTTCATCCAAATAAATGAATCATCAGTTATGGACGAGAAAATATATTGTTAATTTATTCACAAACATCAGGCCAAAAACAATAATTCAATCGTATTCAGAATGGTAAAAAGTATTCATAGTCATAGTTATATCATGAGAAAAATCCCTTGAATGCATTAAACACGGGTTGAGGCTGGTTCCTACCTGGTCCAGTGTTGTCTGGGAAACGGAGTAATCTTCGATGCTGAGTCTCTCTTTGTTGGCCACCACCAGCTGAAATATCCTCGCTAGGGACGACGAGGCGATCTCGTACTGCAGCGTGTTGTAGTGCTTTTCCCTCTGAACGCAGCTGGGGAAGCTGCTCTCCATGAAGCTCTCGACGGGCTCCAGGTCGGGGGACAAGTCCGCTTTAGCTGCCTTGATTTTCATGGTCACTACGTAGCCGTCACCAAATCTGCATCAAGGATGAGTGTGGGAATATTAAAACAAACTTAATTCTCTCATTTATACAACATACGGGGTGTATTCAACCCCCACAGCTTCATAGTTAATATTTTTAAGGTCTGAATGGAGTCCTTTTTAAATATTACGGCTACTCCGCAGATAAGTTGAATTATTTTTCATACATCAATTTGGAGCTTCACTCTTCTCTGCACCACGACGCTGAGAAACCTCTCAAAGCTCTTACTTGTATTTGAGATGCTGTATGGTACCCAGACACTTGAAATTCCCATTGACCATGATGGCTAGTCGGGTACACAGGGCCTCACACTCCTCCATACTGGTGGGGACAAAAAAAACAATCCATCTTTATTTTTTTACTGCGCCTATTTCATATTATGAGCAATGCGTCATCATTTAAAGCGCTCTATGGTACAATTACACAAATGCCAATCTAGTAGAGACTCCATCGACACAGCTGTTAACACAGCTGCCGTAGCAGATGCATGTGTGGGTGGATTTTGTTATTGGATGTTGAACCTGTGTGAAGTCAGCACCACGGCCCTGCCGTCCTGGATGACACTCATGATGGCATTCCACAGGAAGCGTCGAGAATGGGGGTCCATCCCCGTCGTGGGCTCGTCCTGAAACACCCGACAGAGCAACAGAAAAACTCATTTCACCCTCTGAGCACATAATTCCATACCATCCAGGGACCAAATTCTTATCAGCATATGGCAAAGATATCCGATTCATGCCGGTTTCAATTGCGCAGTGGTCTGCCAATGCATGAAACATTTGAGGGCCGAGCCCCATATGGCTTCCCATCTGGATCCGTAGACCGTTTCGTTGACAAATCCCAGTGCAATGCCCAGAAAAGACTAAACAACGGGCTCATTGGCTCACTCACCAACAGCACCAGCGCTGGGCAACCAATCATGGCGATGGCGGTGGAGAGTTTGCGCTTGTTGCCTCCGCTGTATGTGCCTGCGTGGCGGCTGGCGTACTCCGTCAGGCCCAGCTTCTGGATGCCCCACTCCGCCACCTACAGGGGGGGGAAAGGAAAGCATCCGTTTTGGTTGAAACACCCATTGAAATGCAATTTTGAGGATGGGCCGATGCCTTCTGCTGAGCCTTACGTGACAATGAGAAAAAAAAAGGCTAAAGGTAAAAATCTAACCGCAGGAGAAGACGGAATAGCAGCTCAGAGACACATTTAGAAAACAAACACAAAGAGCAGAGCATTAACTGTAAAGCAGATGGGGGGCGACTCACTCTGGGGATCTCGGACTCGGGCACCCCTCGGAGACGGGCGTAGAGGTAAAGGTGCTCCCTGCCGGTTAGTAGCTCATCGATGGCATCAAACTGAGGGCAGTATCCCATGTTCTGGTGCACGTCCAGGATCTCTGTCCGGATGCTGTAAAACAGGACACATGGTTGAGCTTGTTGCAGAGAGGAAATCAAGCAAATAGAAAAAAAAACTAAAAATGTGGGCTTCTGAAGTAGTTATTTAAAGCTTTCTTTTCATATAATGGTCAAATATGTTTTCATTTTTTAAGTCAAAGATTCCCAACCTATTGAGTCACTCAATAAATCTTTGTAATCACAAGATACTCTAGACTAGTAAGCATTAGTATAGAGTTTTACCTCTTTAGTGAACAATAAACCCAGAGTTTCATTTATATAGGTTTTAAAAATTGGATTTTGAAAAGATGGATAATTTGCACCAAAATCCCTTTGCAGAAGTTCAAATACAAATGTATGAATGTATTTGAGACTACAAGAGGCCCTCGCGTGTTGGTTTTAAAGTCGGGTGGAATCATCAAACACAATATGTCGGAGTGACCTTCCCCTGAATCAACTTTCTAACTCAACTCAACGGCGAAGCTTTGCAGAGCGCAGTTCGTGTTATATGAGCGGGGGACATTTTTGACTGCCCTCTAAGTACCTGTAACCAGCCACAGTAGCCTCCCCCGAGCTGACATCACTGTCACCAGTCAGCATCTTGAAGGTCGTCGTTTTTCCAGCACCATTAACTCCCAAGAGACCAAAGCACTAACGGGACAAAAGACAGTCGGGCTCTTGGTTGCGAGGACACATTCTGCTCAGATACAGACAACAGAGTTCTGAAAGAAATATCCTTTTACATGTATTAAGAACAAGATAAATATAAGAAACACTTCAAATCAAACCAGTGACACCTCAAATGTACGATGCCACAATGCCACAGCGTTCTATATTGTGCGTCGAGAAGAGTGTGGGTGGCATTGTCATTAGTACGATGGTTTACTTGTGAAAACGTAAAAAGAGAAAGATGGAGTAAATGGCAATGTAAATGAACTCAGTGACTGTACCTCTCCTGCGGGGACACCCACACATATTTGGTCCACAGCCGCCCTCTTCCTGCCCACGTACGTCTGTGCACAGAAGGCATTATAAATGGCTTTTTAGTATAATAACTAGTGCATATTTTGCCTTTAGCTTGTAAGACTTCACTGCACCGCTAAATTAGTTTACATTTTTTGCTGTTACGGACTGTATGAAAATGATTGAAGTGGGCTGAGATCATCCGTTCTATTTTTTTAATGTCACGGCCTTTTATCCTTATCCTCAATAACTTGGACAACTGCAGTTTTCGTCCAACTTAAAGGGATTTCATTACGGCAAACGGGCTTGAGCCGGAGATCTTTTACCTTGGAGAGATCTCGGATCTGGAGGATGTCGGCCTTGCTCCCTCCATCATAAACCCTCTGCCTCTCTGCTGCCACGTCGTCGTCCTCCTCTCTCACGGAGGTCTGCTTGTAGTCTGATAACCTGACGGGTGCAAGAAATCATCCGTGGAAAAGCATGTGATGTGAAGCTTTTATCTGATCAAAGATACGTGTGAGTTTGGACCCTGTGTCTACTGGTTGATGTGCTGTGTGTTCCGTGTATGCACAGTGAAACTCACCAGTGGTCCAAGAAGAACCGGTACTGGATCAGTACATTTAAAATAAAGTAGACAAAGCCTTCCACTGCCATGAAAGTTATATATTTGCCGACAGAGTCCCAGCGGAAAGGGTCCTGTTTGTACTCTTCACCTGCAAGCATATATATATACATCAGGGACGTTGAACCCTTTGTGGAATACAAAGTATTTGTTACACGTCATAAGATGTACAAAGCTAGCTGAGGCATGTATAACTATTAAAAAACAATAATTAAAATAAAAGTATTTCATTATATTGAACTGTTTTCAGTGTTGGGAATCACTTTCTTTTAAGTGATGTTGAACTTCATCAGCTAAAACAGTACCTACCAAATCTGGCATAAACATCAGTGACAGCCTGGCTCATGGCCATGTCGATCAGTCCTCGCCCCAGGCAGAAGTGAGGGAGCACCAGCAGACCTTTCTTGAGCCACTCATTGAACATCAGCAAAGACTAAGGTAAAAAAAAAAAACACACAAATACATTACAAACATTTCACATTGATTAAAAAGAACAGCAACAACATACCGTCTGCAGTATATGGAAATACTTGGCTTGGTCAACCATCTTTTACCATCTTTACCAATAATCCCCTATATTGCATTTAGAAGCATCTCTGTAGGGGCTCTGATTTACTAGACATCTTGTAGCCCTGAATTAGTTTTAAACCAAAACACACAAACTCCAGTTGCTTTAAATAGCGGGCGTCATTTATTTAATCTCTAGATTACGCACTAAAGGATTGCACACTAAGCACTCGTAGATTTATTACATTTGTTGATATAAATGATCACATTAGGAGTTGCCACACAGGGGTATTCCACGAATGCAAAGAATGATTCTCATTTGTTCAGAAATACCCAGTCAAATAATTATAAGGGTGATTCAATTTGTGATTGACTGTCAGTTACAAAGAAGCTGCCACCTTGGAATATTGGAAAAATCCACATAAACAAACATATGGGTCACGCGTCTTCCAGTAGTTCTCTCGTGACTTCTCCTGCGGAAGGATTTATTATCTGGGAGCAGAGCAGTGGAGCGAACCGTCTGGCTACAAGAACCGTCTCCATTTGTTGACAGTAAACTGTCACCCTGACAACAGCAGCATCATGCGTCATGTGTCATGTCCTCCACACCTCAGTTTCCTCCCCACTTCCTTTCCCGTCTTTTCTTCCTCACCTCCAGCAGGTATCTTGCTTCGCCCACCTGCGAGGGATTTGAAAGCCTTCTGCTTCAACTTGCCTTTTGGGCCTGTGTCAGTCGGCTTTTACGTCAGCCTGATGTTGATTTGCCTCTCTGAACCGTTTTTCACAGCCGCCATTTAACATTTAAGCCGTTCCTGTACATGCCCGCCGAAATGGAAACGGGCCGATGAACGATATTATAACCACACGTGTGTCCACCCTGCACCCTGTTAATTGTCTTAGCTGCGCGTTGAAGGCGGCGCCTTTTTCTTCCTCACCCGGTTGTTTTCAAAAAGCTCCAGGATGAAGGTGATGGCGCTGCTGTTGATGCCTATGAACAGGTTGATGCAGGACAGGGAAACATACGCAGTGCTTGGGATGCTGAATATGTAGGACAAGGGGTACATCATGGGCGTCACCGACCACCTGTGAGGAAGAGCAAAGAAACTTTTCAACAGCAATTCCAGCCATAAAAATTTGGACCTGACTTGTTTTGGGGATTTATTTTGTCTTCTCACTCTACGTGTCTTTGCTGTTGAATTGGGCCGTTTATTGAGAGAGATTTCTTAATGAGGCCCGCTGGGTGCTCGCCCACTATAACACTAACTCGCCTTCACTATCCACCTCTCTTTGTATATTTGATTGTTTTTAAGTGGAAAACCAAAACCAGACCATTTCTTAGAGGAAAGTCTTACCCATAGAGTAGAAGCAGAGCTACTAGCGCTGGCAGGTTGGATGGTGATGTGTAGCACTTTTTGTCAAAAGCCACGAAGATGCCGACCACCAGCGCGGTGCTGAGAAAGTAGTTAACCTAAAGGGAGAAATGATAAATAAATGATCACACAATAAGATAATGAGCAGAAAAATGTAAGACACATACCCCCCCCTCGAAGGAACCATCCATTCTCGTTCTTACCATGTCCCAGAAGAAATTGGCCACCCAGTAAACCAAAGGGCTGACCCCGCTGACAAACTGCAGGTGCTTGGCCTTGGTCACGCGCTCCTGGATGAGGTAGAGGACGAAGCTCGCAGGGATGAAGGACAGGGCGAAAATAACACAGATCGCCACGACGGCGTCGACCGAAGTGGTCAACCTGAGGGGGGGGGGGGGGGAAACACGCAGTGGAGTTTAAGCATTCTGGGAAGAGATGTGATGCTGGTGAAAAATGTAATCGTGTTTTAAAAGGTCAGGTAAATAAAAAAGGGGGGGAAAATGTTAAAATGTTAAAGTGTTGGCTGCTGACAAATAAGTAACTCAGAAAAATAACAATAAATATACATTGAAGAAAATAGTTTTCTGTTTTTTTGTAGCAAATAAATAAATAAAATACCTTTCAAAAATACAACAAAGGAGTAAGACTTACACCGTGACTTCAGAGAGCTGTTCCTTGGTGAGGTTCAGCGGGTGGTTGATTGCGGTGATGCCAAACTCGACGGGTTTGGCTGACGGGCGAAGGAAGGCCCGCAGAATGGCGTTATTGGCCACGTTCATGAAGGCCACCATGGCGTGCCAGCCTTTGTTGTTATACCACACCTGGCAGAGGAGAACGGAGTTCACTGAACACAACCATCTGTGATAATTCCAGTCCGGAGCTACAGACCTTCTTTAAATTAAAGCCTTTCACTACGTTGAGTGGAAAGCGAAGCTATAAAAGCCTAACATTGAATTCCCCGTCGGTCAAACGTCCTTGTGACACAATGGACATCAACTGCAAAAGCAAAAGCAACGTACCAGCGAGTGGTTGCACATCATTTCACTTTTTGCTCCTGTATCCATCCCCTCCATACCTTCACATTGAATTCACTCTCCATGTATCGTAAGAAGGGGCCAGTCTCCTTCAGTGCAAGTCCAGAATGGTAACCCTGTGAAAGTGAACGCTCATTATAAAGTGCCCTTTGCACACACCGCACTCAGGACCAATAATAAAAAATGAAAAAAAACACAAAGTACCGCTGTGATGTTGAGCATTTGTCCCAGTTGTCTGAAGAAATTCTGAATGTCTTTGGGGTCGACGTCCAGGATGGGAAGCTGCCCCCCCACTGACAGACCTCCATATCTAAGGTCAGGGAACGCTTACGCTTAGTTTCCCACATCCGCCACGCAAGAGTCAGAGTGTGAATGACGACGATGAAATACAAACCATTACCTTTGTTCATTCACCCAGTACTTGCTCTTCAAACTGTGAAGTGAAATTGAGAATTAGATGAACGCCGCGTTGAAAAGGTCATCCCACTCGTTTTTAAGTCGTCTGAGTATTTCTGAAACACTTCTAATTCTCTCAGTTGGTGTTATATGAATGCAGGAACCCACCTGGTTCTGATGAGACTCGGGTAGGTTTTGACCAGGTAGTCGGAGATGTTCCTGTCCGTCAGGTCCAGCATCGTGTCGCCCGTCGCCTCCGTTCGTTGGCGAGGGGCCGCGCCTCCTGCCCCGATGGGACAGATGGGCATCATGGTGAGCTTCTTACTGGTGCTGCACTGGCAGGAGGGCGACGGGTTCCTCTGGTTCCACTCTGGACTCAGTAAGATGTTGTTGACCACGGGAGAGACGCCCGGGTTCTCCCACTCTGACGTGGTGTGATTACAGGGCATTCTGTGGAGAGATGAGGCGAGAGTAGAGCAAGTTTAAGTGATGCCTTTGTGACAATTTAGATCCACACCAGTCATTTTCAATTGTGGGAGTGAGACCTACGTTTGGACTAGCGCTACCACATCTTGTCCTATCAACACTCCTGATACTCACTCGAGTGGTTCTCCTTCCATGCAGCGTGTCCCCAGGCCTGGTTTGCTCAGGAAACGCTCTGCAAAGCGTTTCATTTTGGGGTCAAATGGTTGCTCGTTACTAAATAGGGGTAAAAAAAAAAAAAATGTTTAAGCCACCGAACTGAAGAATTACAAGCAACAAGAATCTGTCAGCAACCAGTGTGTATGTCATGCATGACTGTAAAAAAGCCGGTGTGTTGGAGAACTGCCAATGAAGGTCTGACCTGAAGAAGGTGAACTGTTGTCCGTACATCCAGGGGGTCAGAGTCAGACTTGGATATTCTCCAAATGGAGGGACGATCGTGGTGAAGATCAGCGCTATTAGGACAAAACTGGCAGGAAGGACGATCTGGAATCCCCAAAAATACAAGTCTATCATTTATAAAATACACACAGAGTCAATTGTTACTAAAAGTGCTAGCTTCATGTATTGCGATCAATCCACCGATTGTGTAATCTCATGTCACGTCACATCCACATCAACCATCAGTCCACGGAGCGCCGTGTCCTCGTACCTGTGCCAGGAAGTCTTTCTGGCTTCGTACAGCGTGGTGAAACCTCTTCACCAGCAGCGCATGGAACTGCTTCAGGATCAGAGTGGGGCCTTTAACCTGCCTGGAGCCCTTTCCTGCGCTGCTGTCTGATGCACCGTGCGCAACCCCGTTAGTCTGCACCACACCATCGTGATCTGTGGTAGAAGGGAGCGTAAGAGTAGGTCCTGTTCGTCAAATGTATCTACTGAACAAAGCTTTTGTCTCGCCTGAAGGTTTTGATTTGATTCAATTAAACGGGTTTTCAGACCTTAGATCACTAAAAGTGTTAAGAGTACTGGGTGCTTAATGCACTTAATGGCATTGAATATGTCACGGCAAAGCATACCTGGGAGGAAAAAACCTAAGATTGAAATTTTAAAAAAACATATTCACTCTACATGATTTCATTTAAAAAAATATTTAATTGCCAGAATTCTGCTCTCGTCTCTGACCTTCGTCTCCCTCTACACCAACTTTGCCGTCGTTTTTTCTCCGCTGTAACATCCACTGCTCTAGAAGTTGGAGCGCACAGGTGAGACACAAAACACATGCACAGACTACAGGGTTAAAAGCGACCAAAAACGATGCACCACACCACACGCAGCCACAAGGCGTTAAGAGTTGGGGAATGAACAATAACGGGCCGCAGCAACATGACAGCTGCGAGACGTGATGATTAATGGCGGGCTAGAGATATAGGTCAGAGAATTCTATTCAAGTGTGGTATTTACCAGGAGTGGTGGCATTATTGGCGGCTTCTCCATCAGCAGTGACCTTTATGAAGATCTGGGAGGAAAAAAACAACAGGGCTCCTTTAGACTTTCCAAATTAAATAGAGTTCATACTTTAAATTCAGAAGTGATATGATGTAGGTTTTTAATTTCACTTCATAGATTTTGGTCCATTGCTTTATTTAATTTATCTGAAACATTTGGGGAAAAATTCAACTCTTTTCAAGAATTTAAGACGAGAAACTAAATAAAGGGTAAACATTCACACAAATTCAAAGCGGGACTCTTTTATTGACCATCTTTTCATGCAGTCTAAGACGTGCCTACCTCTTCTAGTGACGTATCGGAGATGCCGAAGCTGCTGAGGCCCATGTCAGCGAGCGTCTCCTCCAGCTCCCGGAACAGGCTGGCGTACGCACGGTGTTTGAAGCCTTTATTGGGGAGCAGGTACGTCAGCTCCTGGCCGATCATCTCGATCAGCTTGGCTTCAGGGACGTGGTGGTGGATGAGGCTGGTGATGTTGTCGATGTCCCCTGGGGAGAAGACAGAAAATCAGCATTTGTGGAGCACGGCGGTTAAGAGTAGAAGTGTAGAGATCATGACACGGGATGGGAAAATGCTAATCATGCCAAAGACAAAAAAAACAGCATACAGAGTAAATGTGTGCTTGAAACGTTGCTTCTAAAATACAGTGTCCTCAAGCAGAGGAAGAGGTACATGGGTCAGTACCACCGTTGAATTATAAATGCGAGGGGAATTAATGATTTCTGTCTCTGTGTCGGCTTTGGGCCAATCGTGAGCCCTTTAACCACACTGAAACTCACACACACTTTTGCACTGCTTTACTTGTGAGGACCTTCATCGACTTTTTTCTCAATCAAAATCTTACTATGAGACTTGAGACAGAAATTCAGAGGATTTAAGGGCATTTATTCCAGAGATGGAATACTAAACTATCCCGCATAGGATATGAACCCGCCATGCATCACCAAGAACCAAACACTGACTCTAGAGAGACCCTGTTGTGTTTTTATTTTACCTGAAGACAACCATAGTTCTTCAACACGCAGGGCGGGGTGAGCAGAGGGGTACTCAGTTGGTTCTGCAACCTCAACATTCGATGGCACTGAACAGACCGGCCTCTAACCAAGACAAACACCATAGTTCCCTTGTTCCTGTGCTGAACTTGCCTTACCTCAACCTTCAATCTAATCTTTAAAAAAAGGTCCAGTAAGAATTTCCTCACATTCCCCCAATGAGAAAGCATGCACGCGTGAACAGAGGAGAAGCTCGGCAGTATGCAGTTCCCGTATGAGAAAGGCGAAGATTGACCCACCGTCCAGAACTCTGTCCAGATGCTGGTACTGGATCTGAGACTGATCTTTGCATCTGGTACAGATGGAGCAGGAACAGGAGCAGTCTGAGGCACAGTCGCAATCATTCTGATAGAAAGCAGCACAGACAAGAGACAGGTTTTTTTTCTCCAAAGTGTGTATTCTTCCTCCGTATGAGGAGACAGTATCTGGCTGATTTAGTGTAACGGATAACGCTCACCTCTTTCTTCTTGAGATCTTTCATCCGGCGGACAAGCGTCAAATAGAAACCGACTCCGAAGCAGTTCTTGAGGAAGAGGGGGGATCCGCTGCAGTGGAGTTGTCCTTTGGAGATGATGGCGATGCGGTCACTCAGCAGGTCGGCTTCGTCCATGTGATGAGTCGACAGGATCACTGTCCGGCCTGCACAAACGGACACGCGTTCGGTCAAGCGCTTTTTAGAATTTGGGGGATTCGCGTTCAAAGTGGCCCATTTCTATGGAGGGTAAATCAGAAGTTCGGTCTTGTGTTTATGACTTAACTTTTTATCTAATCGTTCTTGCCTCATTAACACGACAATGAGAAAACAATTTGGATCAGACAAAGAAAACTCATCACGAGAATAAAAAAAGTCTCCCTTGCCTCTCAGGGTTTTTGTACATCTTGCTTGAACAAAAAACTTTAAAGTGCTTTTGCCAACACATTATTGATTTTGTGAATGCATTTCTTTTTTCTTCTGCTGTGGCAGTGTGAATTTTTCCGTTTGATCAGCTCACTACTTAATTCAAGTGCCTCAGGAGAGCCTGTGAAATAATTGTCTTTCATTCTCCGGCGTCTCCTGAGCAGCAGTAAAAAGTGGACCTTAGTGAGTGAGATGTGTATGTGTTCAGAAAAAAATCCCGATCTAAAAGGTCAGATGTGGCGCTCGTGACGGGTTAAACCTGACTTTTCTGCAGGGGGGGATTTTTTTTTTTTTTTACCAGCTCTGTACTTCAGTAGGAGGTCCCAGATAGACCTCCTGGAATAGGGGTCCACTCCCGAGGTGGGTTCGTCCAGGATCACTACCTTGGACCCTCCGACGAACGCCATGGCAACGGATAGCTTCCTCTGCATGCCGCCTGTAGTGTGCGAGAGGCGTTCAGGTTCAGAACGACGACGAAGGGGAATCAATGCAATTTGCGCTAAAACCCCCGGAGAGACGGGCTGGCCCACCGGAGAGATTCTGGGCCTCGTCGTCCCTCTTGTGAGGCAGCCCGAGGTCCACCAGCATGTCCTCAACCTCCCGCTGGGCCTCCTCCTGCGTCCGCCCCTTCAGCAGTGAGTAAAACAGGATGTGCTCTTCCACTGTGAGACTTTGGGGGGGGAAAACACAGGGCAGCGATAACAATGCTCTTTTTCTTCTTGACTGAGGAAGAGTCTGGAATTGTTGTTTTGACAGTTTTTGGACTCTGTGGTTGCTTTGATGGGGAAGTGGATCCGTAACTTTTTGCCTTTCCCGGGTTTCAGGAACTGCTGTCAAACCCGGCGTGTGAAGAATATATTGATTTTAGGCCTGTTACTAAAAATAAACACAGTCTTAACTTTGGGAAGTTCAAATAGTGTGGCAACCTTAAACTAAAAAAAATGCAGTTTGTTCTTCAATATAAAAGATCTCCTTAATGTTTTATTCTTGTCTGGTGTATGTCCTCGAAACGTTAACATTGGTACAGTGAAATGTTTCCGGTTCTGTTTCAGTCCGTAATGGAACTCACTATTTGAAGAGAATGTTGTACTGCGGACACATTCCCAGGGAGGAGCGAATTGTGTCCATGTCCGTCCTAATGTCGCTTCCATTAATGTAGGCCGTGCCGGACGTAGGAGGGAACAGGCCAGTCAGGATGGACCTGGACGGAGCAGAAATACACATAAGTAATTACAATTTGTTTAATACATGAACCTCTGGTCCTGTATTGAACCTTTCAGCTTGTTTAAATAGCCTATTCGGTCAGATTTGAGTTTACATATTTTCTTTTGGCCTTTACTCCACAGAGTTGTTAAAGACATTTGTAACTTGTGAGATCCGATTCGGCTTACAGAGTGGTGGTTTTTCCGGCCCCGTTGTGACCCAAAAACGATGTGATCTGGCCTTCATAGAAATTGATGCTGAGACAGTGGACAGCTGGACGAGAACTTCCATCAAACACCTTCGTCAGGTCCTCTATCTGCACCCCCAATACCAGGCCCAATGGGTCAGGCTCAAAGAACAACGGGCCTGCATGGAAATAGAAAAAGGCTGAGTTAACACTTGCATTTTTATTCTATTCATCCAAATAAAAGGAAAAGATTGGGGGAACAAAAAACACATACAAAGAATGAATGTTTTACTCCATGGATCCAACTCAAATATGTGAGAAAGGACACCATTACGCCTTTTAATTGTTTCTTCCCCCCCCTTCCCCCCGAGTATTTTCTAGTCTGCTATGCAGTGCGTGGCGTGATACCCTTCTTGTCCACTAGATGCCCTCAGTGTCTTCCCCACAAGCATCTTCTGCAGTTAGTCCTTCTCTCACTTAGGATTTGCCTTCAGCTGCTTCAGCTCTGTGTTTGCGTCCTCACCTTCCTGACACTCCTCCGGGTTTGGACTTTCCTCTTGTCGTCTCAGCAGCTCCTTCTCCCTCTCCAGTTGGTCCCTCTTGCGTTGGTGCTTACAGGCTTTCCTGCCGGCTGAACCGTTGCAGGTGTAGGACTCTGGTGTGGCCCTGCCATCAACGTCCTTCTCCACGTTGTCAGGACCAAGATTCTCTGGATCTGAAGATGACAGATCGAAAGAGCTAAATTCTCAGTGAGGATGTGTTATCTGGTGAAGGTTTCTTCTTAATGTTCCCCTCACAGTTGACCACAACGTGGGGCTATGTTTCTGATGATAATAAAAAAGCATTTCTAACATTTGAATGGCATTAGAATTAGTAAAAATATCTTTCAATATATTTCAACTTAAGGTTACACGACTGGTACGGAGGTTACATAGGAACTTGTGCCGTGCTTGTTGTTGTTTTTATTGATTCGCCGCTTTCCAGGAGGAATTCATGAAATATTATACATTTGTATCAAAGGTCTAGAAAACTTGCCCTTTTCTGAACACAAACATTATGTTAGCAAGGACAACTTGGTTTCAGACTCTCCAATAAACTGTTGTGTGCCAGGCTGACTCACTTCCTGGTGAGGGAGAGAATCTCATCTCAGGGGCGACTCTACTCATTAAAAACATCACGCTGACCGTTCCAATACAATCCCAATATTTAAGCTGGAATTAAAAGCTCTTCTGGGAAGCAAGTAAAGCAACAAACCTGCAGCAGCAAGGCGGCTCCTCGCTTGCGAAGAGATTTTAGAGACACTGACCTTGACCAGCCATCGCTATGTGTGAGGGGGTCCGTGTTTGCCAGTAGGAGGGCTGCAACGGGAAGTAGAAAGACCGACCAACGCCGTACTGTCCTGTGAAGGAGGAATGCGATATAATCCGTGTGACCAACTCGTGGTGCCTACAGAGAGCGGTGAAGCAAACAATGCAGTCTAGTAGTAGTCCAACCCGGGAAGACGTTATCCAGATACCAGGCCAGGACGCCGTAGAGGACAGCATCAAACACCATCATGAGGAGGGAAGTGAGGAACGAGTAGGAGTCTTTCTCCAGCGGGCTGGTCATGATGTTGTCCCACTGCAGACCTAAACCCTGCTCCTCGTACCGCGACAGGTACTCCGTCCCAAAGCCGAAGGCTACAGGAGACAACAAGCTCTAGAGAAACAGTGCAAAAAGAAATACCTGCATGTTTGGCTGCACTTGGAGGAGAACATGTTTTTTTCTATACTGGCAAAACAAGTCACATCGAGACATCAGACATACAGCAGCCAACTTTATGTTCTTGGTGATGCGGTCCTGCCAGGCGAAGCAGAGGACATGCGGCAGATAGAGGGTGAAGTAGATGATGCCGCTGCAGGCGGCCGCCATGTTGGCCTTGTTGAAGAACACGCTCATCAGGAAACACTGCATGATGGTGGCCACGGTGAAAGTCAACAGGAAAAAGAAGACGAGGACAGGGTCGCTGTAATTCAGCACCTTTCCACCCTGAGAGGAGGAAACAGTAAAGATAGGTGTGTGATTCCATTGAGGAGGCCTTCACTAAAACAACGGACTGCACGAGTAAAACATCTTCCTCCATTAATGGAGCTTTTAAAAACCATCCAACAGGGGACACTATTGCACGCTGCAGAAATATTCAAAACCCATCCCGAGCAAGCGAAATAAAACTTGACCCCAAGGTTTCTCCATCCTCCTCCTCCTTTGACCCGTGCACCCTGCATCCTTACGATGATGATGAAGGTGAGCAGCGCCGTGCTTGCGGTCATCATGACGAAGCTGTCGATGAAACACGTGTACCAAATGACGCCGTTGTCCACCCCCATGGCTTTGAGAGTCTCCTTGAGGCGCAGCTCCTTCTCCAGCACAATGCTCTTCACGGTCATGGACACAGAGTAGATCCAGGCCAGCACCATGAACATGGGGAAGCAGCGGTTCAGTGTAATCATGAAGCTGGAAACAAAAGGGAGGAGGTGCACAGAGGGGAAAAGGAGGTGAGGATGTGACCCCCCCGAAGCTGGATCGAGAAATAGGTCTATGATGATCCATATGCAAATACAAGAATATGGAACTAAACAACTTTAGTTGAATCTAAAGCCCCTCAAAGTTATAATATCTTCAACCAAGTTTTGAGAAGGTACAGTGATATTTCTTCAAGGGTTGGCCTCTCAGAGGGGGGCACTGAATCAACCAACACTCATACATCAAGCAGTTCTTCACTGAGTTAATTCATATATTTATATATTACTGAATTGATAAGCAAAATAAGCTGTTAATAAGACAATGTGGACGATTATTTCCCATTTATTTAAGTTCTGCTGTTCTCCAATGCACCTACCACTCCTTCGGGTTGCTCCTTTTTTTATGTGGTAAACTGTTGTTAACTTTAGTAAATAATTCTGTTTCATTTGGAATTATTCATGTTAAATGTGTTACACATGCTCTCATGGTCGCCCTATTTTTTGGGGCGTAATGGCGTGAGCGGTGTGGTGTCACATCAGGGTGCCGGTTCACTCACAGGTCATCCACATAGCACGGATACGGCATCTGCTGGACGTAGACCCCGAGTGGCCAGTCTTGGCCCGTGTGAAGCTTGATGATGCCGTGTTCGATCATGTCCTGCAGGTAGGCGAAGCCCCCCCAGATGTACCTCTGATCCTCCATGGGGTCTGCTCTCGGGCCGGGGTCCCAGTACCTGAACGCAGAGGGTGAGTGACAGGTGGCTGCGGGATCTTTTATTTAAAATGTAGCAACGTGAACTGTTACACAAGCAATTTAGCAAAGAGGGTTTAGAGGTTTTTTTGTGTGTGGAGAAAAAAAACCCAATAAAAACGTTGTCAAAGTACAACATCTCAAAAACAGAGCCAAACACACACACACACACAGATCACATGTGCACTGCTAAGCGGTGCACTGCTAAGTCCAAGGGCGAAAGCCCTCTTACAACCTGATTAATCAATTGTATAGAAGCAGGATACAAATACCTAAATATATTTTATCTTTCCAGAGGTCCAATTTTTTCCACACAGCTGTTACCAACCTGTCTCTGATCTTGTTGGTGCGCTCCACCGCGTCAATGTCCATGCGGATCTTGTACTTGACATGCGACGGGACACTTGTGGTCCAGGGGTACATGTCCATGAAGACCACGCCGGCCCAAAACTTGTTCTCCTCCAGCAGGTACAAGGCCTGGTGGGTCATCTGGGACTCATCGGTGTAGGGAACAAACTTATCCAGGTTGATGCACTGTAATCAGGTGATTTGATGGTATAACGGTTTGTGGAATCATATATAAAAAAGCACAAAAATGCTAATGCTCTTTTATTCACGGTCCTGCTGTGGTAACACCAAAGCGAGTTAACTAGGTTACTAGTTATTATGTGTGTTTTCTCGCCACATCAACTTTCTTATTCTTTGACTTATATTTGTTTTTTTGGTCATTTCTTTTATGCATTGTTGATGTTAATTTAATTCTGTTATATTTCTTCACTTATCTGTATTGCTGCTTCCCCGTAATGGAGGAATTGTCCCGTCTGGGGATCTAATACATTTTATCCAGTCAAATTAAGTGATTAAGCATTGCAGAGAATATACTTGTATACAATATCAAATCCTTTCATTTTACTACGCTGATTTGCAGTAAACTAGAAGAAATACTGAAATAAAGACGGATTTTGTGCAAAAATATGTTTATTTTCCTCAAACTAAGATATTATGGTAAAGAAAAAAAGCTAAAATTTGGGGTCTCTCAGTTATTGTATTTGACCAGAAAAGTTCACACAATCCCCTTATTGGTCGTTTTATCTGTAGCTTTGTGAATTTCCATTCAGTCTTAACAGAACCATCTTTCACTGAGGTGATCTGGTGACATGGGAAAATCTGAGCTACTACATTCATCTTTCAGCGACACACACAAACACACACACACACACACACACACACACACACACACACATATACATGCATGCAGGAAGGAAAAGGCAAAACATGACGCTAGCTCATGTGTATCTAGACACACAAGAACAGCTCCATACAGCTACACGCAGACAATTGGGTTATCTTTATCTCACACACACACACACACACACACACACACAGGGCTCTCTGACCCCCAACATGCATGTGTACACCGTGTCTAATGTCTCCATTCACACTAATGTACAATACCGCGTGAGCGCTCAAAGCGAGACGAGAGACCACTTCCCATTCATTTGAAGGCACCATACATTCACTGCACAATAATGTTCCCTCAGAGATGGGCTGAGAAGACAGACCCCCACTGATACACATGTTCCAAATGGGAATCCACTGTGAGAAACATGCCCCTGATGGAGTGAGCGGAACTAATGCTAACCGCAGCGCTCGTTATCCTATGGCCCAACTCTGGCTGACAGCTATACCTAATTGGTTAAACCGCCCGGGTTTCTTTGTGGGGCTCCGCAGGGTCTGGATGCTGAACTGGACTTGGAGACAAAGGGTTGAGATTGAGATGCCCGTACTGATAGTGCTCTCACCGAAAACTGCAACCCCCGGGCCCCCTTTAAATCAGAGAGAGAGAGGGAAGGCGAGGAGGATGGATAATAGTGATTTGCCTCTCTTTTATTTCGCAGACGCAGGGGTCTGTTTCAATGCGGGGGCCATGCACTAAAACCGCATTGAGCTCATAGGGTGGGGAGGTGGGGCAGGGCGGGAGGGTGACTCACTGCTACCTACTCCCCACTTCATCACTGGATCCACAAAGAGCGCGAAGGAGGAGTGGGGGGGGGGGGGAGAGGGGGAGGCCTAGCGGACTGGGAGAGCGGCTGTACGGCGGTGCTAAGTGGCCTGATCTGTTTCAAAAGGGGCCCGGCTGCAATCTCCTGGGAGCAGACCTGGAAGACTGATGCACCTGTCTGGAGAGCTCAGAGTTGGTCTCACAAAAAAAAAAAAAAAGGCTGAACACACGGGATGCTGGGAATGCACAACATTCGAAATAAGGGAGGACGGATAGATGGACAGCTGGACTCTTACCTCGCCATACGTGTTGAACGTGCGTATCATCTGGTCGGTGATGTTAAAAATGTTCCTCCAGTCAAAGTCGGGCATGCCCGCCTCCCTGTTGTTCTCTGGACCGTTGTGCAGGAAGTTAAGAACGTGTTTGGTGGTAAAGTCGGTGTCCACCAGACTTTTGTCCATGAACTCCATCACAGTCGGGTTTCTCAGCGTGTCCTGCGGCGATTGAGGTAGAAACGACTGCGTGTGATATGGACGAATGTCATGGAATAACACAGTAACAGCTGAATGTGTATTACGGGAAAGGAAAAGGCCCTCGGGTTTCAAGTCACACACATAATTACATTTTCCACAAACAAAATGCAAATTCTAAATGTATATCCCGAGTCAAAACGATGCTTATTTGCTAAAGGCCGCAGCCTTCAGATAGAAATGTGGCAGGTCAATTCTTCCAAGTTTCAAATTTGACATGAATCCATCAAATTGATCTGTATCCACATGTTTCTGTTGGTTTCTTCTTGGTTAGGTATAAGTAGGGCTTATTCTACTTTACTACTCAGATGTTCTTTACATTTTAAATACTTGTACAGGTTTGACTCCATCTTTGTGTACATGCAGTATTCCTACCCTGATCATGTTCATCTGCAAACTGTTGTCGAAGAAAGTCCAGAGTTGAGGTCCCAACTCCTCCCAGGCCTTGGCCATGTTCTGCAACCTCTCCAACTCCTCGAATGTTGTGTTGGCCTGAAACAAGCACAAGCACAAATATTCACTATATCAAGTCAAAGTAGAGTTCACGGATTCTTTGAGTGATCGGGCACAATCAACACACGACTCCACCGAGGTGTGCCGATAACATTGATTTGAACTCTGATTCTGTTGTTGGACCCGGTAAAATGATCATTTTCTAATTCTAATCTCAGATTTTAACGGTTAACTGCAGTGAGCTCCATGCAACCGGATCTCAGCTCTAATCAGCAATAGACCTGTTTTGTTTAATCACCACTGAATGAGATGTGATGGACTGACAAACATTCTGCGTTAGCTTTCATTACTGCACCCTCACATTCAGTTTATTATTTAAATCCCCCCCGCCCCCTCCTCTCTCACATTGCGAAAGGTCAACCCCCCGCTCTGCCTCGGTAGTCAGCTCATTCCTGAGAAGGGTGGGGACTTAAAACCGATGCATAGGGTGGTGAAAGAGAGAAAATGTGAGGAGGAAAGACGGGGGTGGGGGGGGTCGGGGCAAGAGGTGGTCTCTCTCTTACTCTCTTTAATATCTTGTGGACGGCAGGGGAGTCGGGAGTGTACAAAATCTTTCCCATCAGCAGGGGCTTGACTGAATTCCACACAATTTTGGTGATGGGGTTGGACTCCATGGTCTGCATCAAGTCGTTGCAGGATGAAGCTAATGGAAGAGCAAATGCCAAAGAAACAGAAAGGTTAGAAGAGGATAAAACAGTTTTTGTTTCTTTTACTCTCCAGACCTGGGCAGCAGTTTTTTTTTCCAACAAAATAAATCAAATTGATGCTGTTTAGTTGGTTTGATGGAAGGACATGGATGGACTACAATCATTTACAAGACCGCTTTATAAAAAAGCTTAGGTTGACCATGGACCTCATTTCAGGAAACCTATTAAAAAAAAAAAGACATTTGAGAAAAAGGGAATCTGAAGGGCGTAAATGCTTTCTCATTCCCGCATCACTCCACAGAAAATGGTAGACAGGTCGACAGCATTTCTTATTTGCAACCCCTATCCTCCAAATGGTGCCGTGATGAGATACCATTGGATGCCCTGCTACCAAAACTCTCATACGCCCTGCTATTGTACGCTCCAGATGAAAGCAATGCATATGATTATACAACTCTGAATGACTCATGAAAGCTCCCAGGCAAACATTTCCAATCCTCCCAAATGCAATCTTTAGAAAATATTATCTGAACTAGATTGACTTATGTATTGTAGTACTGTGTTATAGCGCTGCACTGTGATGCTAAGAGTGATGCATATTCTCCCCCCCCCCCCCCCCCCCCAGCACACTCACTGGCAGTGTCGTCGTAGACGTAGTTGTGGTTCTTGGTTGCGTTGACCCCCAGAAACACCTTGTAGTTGTTGTCCTCGTACCAGTTGAAGGACAGGACCCTGGAGCCGCCCCCCTCGGGGTAACCACAGAAGAGGCTCGACGCACTGGACATCAGCTGGGTGAATGAGGAGGGACCCCCGTTTTGAAACAGAGACGAAACGGCCCTCAGGAGCTCCCGGGAACTCTCCCGGTCCATCAGCTGTGAAATGTCAGAGATAGAGAGAGAGAGAGAGAGACAAGCACTTAGTGATCAATGGACCTGCTCGGGTGATACAGCTTTAAAACCTCCATTGGACCCGGCTATAACCTGCCTTCCAACTTGGGAGTTTCGTGTGTCACAGTTTAAATTTAAATCTTCAAAAAAGCATAGTTACAAACTCAACACAAACACATTCTAAGCATTTTATTAACAGGACTCAGTCTACAGCCTACCAAAAACCCTGCCCTTTCATTAACTGTCCTCAAGTGGTAACAGCAAAAGCAACAGTTGTTACCACAGCCGTTCTCTTCCAAAAGGTATTTGACCAAAGTCTGATAAACAGAATACAAACTAGCCCGAGTATTGCTATAAAGTCTAAATCTTTGGCTTCAAACTATTTGACCTCTTGTCAGATAATTATCCTCAGGCCAGGGATACTCCTGTCGTCACATTTGTTGATACTGTGTGAATAGCACACAGCATAAACGATCACTAGAAAACAATAGTTTGAAGGATAAGCAAAACATGTCGGACTCCTCTCACACGGACTAAATATCCTCCTATTGATTGAACAAAAATAGCTCCATCCAAGTGCGTTTCTCCCCGGGACGAAACGTTTCCTTTTGTGAAGAAATGCCAAGGTGGCTGCCAGCAATTTTGAGATTCATGTTTGAGGTTTTTTTGTCCTCAAAAAAATATATATATTGCAAGTCCTTAGATGTGGTCACAAGGGATCAGATTTTAGGTGGAGCTGTGTTCTTCCAGCACCATTTGTTCAAAAGCCCTCCTTACAATTTGAAATGACGATGGTAGTGTTACATTGAAAGTGGTTTCAGAGGTCAGTGTTTAAAATGACTCATTGGTTGTCTTTACATGCGCAAAAGACACATGCTAAAATAACACATGTGACTTATTTTGCTCTTATTCCATTTCCTTATTTTTCATCACACACAAAAACACACACACACACTAAATTGAAAGGAAGGAGAGGTGGGTAATGACAGCATTTGGCTCGCCGCTCTGTCCCCACAGTGATACAAAGGACCCACCTACAGGATGTCACCTCAGAGGAATGTCTCTCCCTCGAGCCCCCCCCCCCTCACCCCCCCTCCCTCTCTCTCTCTCCCTCACCCTGCCTCAGGTGATGATGGGATACACAACCCCCCCCCCCCCTCCCTCCCCCCGGGACACGTGGTGAACGTGCTGAAACACATAACACAATCCCACTCACTCCGTCTTTGTTCTTGTGTGTGCTCGACAACCTTGTACATGTGCAGCTAATAAAAGCACACACAAAGATAATTGAATGTATTATATTTCTTTACAATGTCTAGCATTTCTATTCTATCCTTTATCTGCAAGATATGATAGATTACATAATATCTATCATGTTTCCTTGCAATACAGTATATGTTCAATTATATATACCAACATCATATATTTATTTATATTAGTTCAATTCTGTTCACCTGGAATATTCGGTTCTATTCCATTCTGTTATTTTACAATATCAATTGTATTCATCTATATTATGTATTCATTTACAATATGTTTTACATTACATTAAATTCCCCTACAGTATCTAAATGTATTCTGTTCCATCATAATCCATTTAATTTATATTACATCTGATTAATTAAATTCAGTGACGTGCACAATTATACATACAGAGACCACATCTGTACTTGCCAGTTCACACACACATACACACAAACATGCACGTGTTTCTACACACATATCACATGAGCGTGTAGTGACGCATCAGGCTGTTAACACACACACACACACACACGTACACCTCATATTGTTGAGCCCATCACTCAGCCTCCTCCTTGAGCAATTCTCTCACTGGGAGCAGCGGAAGAGACGAGTTTCCTGCCGGGCTAAAAATATTGGTGCCTGTGATCCTGTTGGACCGAGGAACAGAAGAGAGGAGCAGCAGAAGAGATTGATGGTTTTTTTTTTGAGCACTTACAACTTGGAGCTTCTCCGACGTCACCTTAAGGACCCGACCCCAGAGGCGCAGGTCGATCCCCTCGGAGCTGCGGTCCAGAACCTGAGGCATCTGGGAAACACAGTCCGGAGGGGCGTCAGTCAACGGAACAATAGTCATACAGTGTAAAATGAAAAGGAGGACAAACAACATTTTGCTCGTCCAATTGCTGCTTGCAAAGAATAATCTATCCTTTTCTGTTTGTATATGTAGACAACACCTAAATTGTGTAACAAAGGAAATGAACCTCTTTTAAACTTAAACTGCATCAGTTGTTCGGTACCGAAACACACTTCCGCTCAAGCTCCTTTGGCGATTTTATCTTGAGACACCATTAGCAGCGGGCGTTAGAAAATGCCCGGTCAGAGCAGAGGGCCGAGGGCAACGGAAACCCCGAATGCAAAGACAAACATGCACATGTGATATCCTTCCTCCCGCATTCCTCGCACTTGCATTTCAATGAACGACGGAAGGAGGGCGGCGGTGCAGTGGGAAAGTGAGAAGGCGAGGGGAATAGAAAGGGAGGGTGTGGAGAGGTGGATGGGCAGAGGTCACTGTGATACTGGGCTTTAAACCTAATAGGCGTAATGGGATAAATGCATAGCTCTCCACTAAGATGCTAGTGTAGTACCGTAGTAGTTTGATATAAGAGTCAATGGACTTGCATGCATTCTCATATTTCTTCAATATGTATATGCACCTTGACATAGTTTGTAACCAATAGGTACATGTGCACACAAAATAAAAGATGGAATAACAATTACTCATTTACAGCCTCAGAAACTGTTTCATACTATTGTGCTGGATTTCAATATATTTTGATGGGGTTTATACACTCACCAGCCACTTTATTGGGTACCCCATGCTAGTAACGGGTTGGACCCCCTTTTGCCTTCAGAACTGCCTCAATTCTTCGTGGCATAGATTCAACAAGGTGCTGGAAGCATTCCTCAGGGAGTTTGGTCCATATTGACATGATGGCATCACACAGTTGCCGCAGATTTGTCGGCTGCACATCCATGATGCGAATCTCCCGTTCCACCACATCCCAAAGATGCTCTATTGGATTGAGATCTGGTGATTGTGGAGGCCATTTGAGTACAGCGAACTCATTGTCATGTTCAAGAAACCAGTCTGAGATGATTCCAGCTTTATGACATGGCGCTTTATCCTGCTGAAAGTAGCCATCAGAAGTTGGGTACATTGTGGTCATAAAGGGATGGACATGGTCAGCAACAATACTCAGGTAGGCTGTGGCGTTGCAACGATGCTCAATTGGTACCAAGGGGCCCAAAGAGTGCCAAGAAAATATTCCCCACACCATGACACCACCACCAGCAGCCTGAACCGTTGATACAAGGCAGGATGGACAGGTGTACCTAATAAAGTGGCCGGTGAGTGTATATATACATACAAAATGTTACAAATTAAATTCCAATGGCACGTACATTTTGTGCACTATTTAAATATATTAGAGTTTATACTCATGATTAAATAGCCTTCAGGCCTCAGCGATCATAATCAGATCATAATGAATGAGGACATTAATGTAGAAAATAGCAGAAAAGCATAATAAAAGCAACACGGAATGCATAATAAAATGGATTGCATACATTTTTAAGTCGTGGTAATACAATCGTCAAACTGTGTTAATCATTGTCATTATTAAATCCATCCATCCAACATCCATCAATACGCTTCCATCATGTAACTCCTTCAGAGAGCGGTAATGTAAGACACTGCATTCCTGTCATGCTCTTACTGATTTAGTCGGGCCATTTTACGAGCAGATGACCAGGTGCACTCTTCAGACAGGCACATGTTGGGAACGCCTCTATGCAAGTGGCAGCATCCCGTCCCACAGAATAACTCACCGACTGTGGGCGGGGTCAAGCTAAGCCCATTAGAGAAACAGGCTAAGACGGATAATGCAATGAGCTGTAACCTGACTCACCCGACATATATAGAGGAAATTATAGGCTGTGGAGGGGAAACAAGTTCAACATAGTAGAGTTTAATGATGTATGTCCGTTTTATAATGCTATCTTTATTTTCTTAACTATTCTATACGGATAAATATACTTCTCAAAAGAATCCAATAAAATTGTTTTGTTTATTCTCCACTCAGAAAAGCTCCGTCTTATGGCGTCCCCTGTGTTTCTTTCGTTTGGTAAATATATTTGTAAAGAATGCGAAACCAAGCGCATGAGTTTGTTCCAAAATAAAGCCATTGACTACGTGAGCCGATCTGGCAGAGCGAGCTAGAATCAGCTTCACATGCAGTCCTGGCATCAGCAGCAGCTCGACCAAGAACAATGAGCCACCAACACATACGTGGTCACAAGGAAGTGAACAATTCACAATGTTTGTTCTATTACGGAAACAAAATCACAGTATCTTAAAAAAAAAGAAGGTGGGTTGTGGAATTTAAATGTATCTGGGGACACATTCAAAAGAAGTAGGATTTTCCCTTCGTCTTCAAAGTCTAGTGATATTTCTTATAGTCAACAAATCCCATTAAAAAGACCAAAATCAACAATGACTTTTCTGTGTATCCAAAGACAGATATATTGCACTGGGCCTTGGAGCTTGATTGTGACATCTCCATTTATTAGTATGAACACACACACACTGCAGTGTGTTCTTACTTAGTTCCACATACACTGTCCTGCTGACGGAAATACACCAAATATATTTATATCAATTTTAATACTTCAGAGGATCTCGGACTGGAAATAAGGACTAATATGTCAACAAATTAAGTAAAAACAGGGAGGAAATTAAGTGTGTGATGAACAACATCCGCTTTACAACAGGAAGCAATGACAAATACACAATAACGTAGGACAATTTATAGTTAATAATGAATGGGTGATATACTATTGTATATTTAGGAACCTCACTGTGCCATCAGGCTCACCAGTTTGAAGATTTTGAAGAAGTCCATGTTAGCATAGAGGACGTCCTCTATCTTCTGCAGCTTGGGCTGGGTGAGGGCACACATGGCGTTGCGGACCCCGTGGAGGCCCATGCGACTGGGGAAGATGATGAAGCGCTGCAGCAGGGTCTGGCTGCAGGCAATGTCCTTCAGCTGCAGGTCTGGAATACCAGAGGCGAACTGGGGAAAAACAACAAAAAAACAGAGGGGATGCTGGGTTTATTGTGGCGCGTGTCGAGAAGAATCCTCATTTCACTGAGTGGATTAGCACTTCATATCAAAGTTATTCCGTGTTGTTTTTTTCAAAACAAGCTGAAATGACTTTTCCCGCTCATCCCTCCAAACGGCACCTCTTCCAGTCGTATTTCGCCGTTGACCAGCTGGTAGACAATAGACTCCGAGAGGCTGGCGTTTCGCAAAAGAAAGGCCGTCAGAACTTCGTCATCCTTCAGAATATCATTCAGCTTCAGACCACGGCCTGCGAGGGACATCAAAAGCAGAGACGGCAAAAGGTCAGAAACACTGAAGGCCGCGTTGACCCGACAGTCACACTGGGCGACACAGAGGAAATGATTCAAAGCAAGAAAGACTGGCAGGGATTTCCAGGATGTTTCAGGGATATCCAGTGAGCAAGAGGATGGAGGTTTGTACGCATGTCCGTGCCAAAAAATGTTCAGTTAACTTGAATGTAAGTCATATTAAGAACAACCATTATATCTCATATCGTTTACGTCCACTAGGATCCAACTTTGGATCCAACATCTGGCTACTCAAGAAATGGTGAGGGTACAATGCTAATGTACAAGGCCTTATTTAGCTAAATGCTACGTAGAAATGCTACTTTTGAGTCAAGGAGGTTGTGCTCTGGCAAGAAATGAAAGGAATTGCAGAAAACCACAAGATCTAAAGGTTAAGATCAAAGTGCTGCCACGGTTTCCAGAGAAGGGGGGGGGTTGTTAGAGTTAATAACAACTTCAAAAGGAAATCGCGTTTTTAAAAGGAACACATGTCCACATTTAGTTTCAAAATCTCGGCCCGAAATCTATAATCAAAGACATCTTTTCGCTTCTGATTACAGTGTTGTTCGAGCAACCAATAACCAATACCTTTTACTAGGCATCTCACTTTGGAGGAAAGTGCTGCTGCCTGAACCCCTTCTCACATCTCCTCCTTACCCGACACCAAAGATGGGTTGTTGCGCAATGTCTCCATGAAGTTTGAGAAGGACGACACGTCGTGCCAAAGTCGGCCGAGCTGCTGGACCTCGGTCTCCTTGAGCAGAAGCTCCTGGGCATCCACATAGAACCGGGCCAATCTATAGCCAGCCCCCAAAAAACACACGCGATTAGTCTAATTAGTCATCATTCTGTACCCTCTAATTTTGGGGTCCTGGTACTGTGGAGGTACTCAAGGACAGCGAGTGCTATGATTAGCCTTACACCGAGTTATTATAGTTGGAGACGACGCCCGGGGACTCTCCTCTCGTCGGGTATCGGAAGCAGGGGTTGTTGACGTTGCAGAAGATGCCCTGGATCCAGGGCAGAATCCCGGCTGAAGGCATGGCCTTGTTGGGGAAATGACCTGACGAAATAAGTGTATGTGAGGGCCAGTGGTAAAGATGTGTTATTCTCCCGCATGTAAGGAAAAAGCACAAGCAGACTAGTAATAGAGTTACATTTACATTCATGTTGTTGGTACAGTGGATTGGCCTTCCTGAGCCACACCAGACCAATGAACAGCAACACTGGCCAGCAGATCTCCACCAGGAAGCGGACCTGGACACAAACAAGCGAAGTGCGCGTTACTAAGTGCACACAGAGACACCTGCACAATCTAAATCGAACACAGCGGAACAGAACAGATCCTACACCTACCAAGACCTCCTGTGGGGATTCTATTAGATGGCTGCTGGAGGCTGTGGGCCGCGCTGCTACTATATTAGTTCTGCATTATGCTGAGTAGGGTTTCAAAGGGTCATAAAAATGATTCATACCTTCTGTCTCTTGCGGAGGGTCCAGTTTTTCCACAGTAACAGGCGGATTTGAGCGCCCGTCTTCATTGCTCTTCAGCTTCACCCCTGGAAGGGGTCATCAGACTGTGACGAACCTGCAGGCACGCAACTCCATCAGTAGCGCTCGCAAAGACACCGGGCCATCGACCGGAGGTGAGGTCACTGAGATCATTCACAGACTTGTTCGGTGTGGCCTCGCTCTTGTTTCTGACCTGACTTTTGCTTAATACTCTGAAACATTAGAATAGGAGATGATTTCCAATGGTCAACCTTTGTTTTGTTGAGGCTTTTTTTGGTCTGATGTGTGTGCTTTTATGATTTTAATTTCATTTTTTTTTTTTACACTAAAACCCACAATCACTAATATTTAAACTGATAATCCATCACTGTTCTTAACAACATATACAAGAGGATTTGGTATGTGATTGATAAATCCAATTTATTCCTCATCTCACATACTAGTGTATTCCCAAAGACAAAGTCATTTTGGAACTGAACAACGACAAAAAAAAAAAAAAATAATAAAAAAAAATCAAATGTCAGTCACACGAACACGCTTTGTGCGGAGGAGCTCAGAGAATGTCGGACACGCAGAGTAATTTGCTCAGAGTGACATGTCCAATAGATTACCCCAGACTGGCAGACCGACGGTGTGGGGGACGTAAATACTTGTCTAGAAAAACAAGAGGACAAAAGACGGAGACTAAAACAGCAGGGTGAAGGCCATCATTATGTGGGATTTCTCTGAAATCACCTCATCACTCAAAACAGTAATTACACACAGGACCACGACATGAAAAAGTGTAGAAATGTTTTCCGCATTTGTAAAAAAAAAAAACTGTGTGTATGTTTAAGTAACAGGATAGGAGGAGCCGCGAGGGTAAAACACAAAGAGCATCCAAGCGGGATCACCTTTGTCACACCTTGACACTTTGTTTTGAGCAGCGCGAGGACAGACGGTGATTAGCAGCTACATACCTGTCTGCTCCGACGTCATCGTACAGCACGTCCCATTTTGTCAACAAACAAAAGCGGTCCGCTTACCTGTTATGGAATGATGTAAAAGTCGTACGACATCGAGAGAAACCGGTTCAGAAAGAGGCTGAAGTAGCAGCAAACATTAAGTCAGGTGGAAGAGCTGTGTATTTGTCCTCGCTGGCCACTCTCTCTCTCTCTCTCTCTCTCCCTCCTTCTCTCCCCCCCTCTCTCTCTCTCTCTTGCCGGCAGGTCAGCAACTCTCCTAATCTGATTGCTCTAATCTCCTCGGCTAACATGGGCAGGCATGAAAAAAAAGAGACAACAGTCGACCATTTTGAGGCAGAATTAGGGGGACAGGTTTGCAAGAGAGAAAATAAATGACAATGGTGGAGTAGAAGGACCATCTGTGGGTATGGGGGGGGGGGGGTCACAGGTTCAATGAGCAAAGGTGCCAAAACAAGTGTTGAAGTAAACCTATAACTCATGAACAGGATTGACGCCGTTATTCTCAGTCTTTGGGGTCAAATCAGAGTCTGAGACGAGTAGGTGCGGCCTGTCGTTGGTGCCTGCAGCGACTCGCGCCTCTGAGCAGCTCGACCAGGCTGAACGGGTGACAAAGGTAATCGGGTTTGGAGAATTAGAAGCGACTTACCTGCTGTTAAAGACACAGCTAGCGCACCCGCGAGGCGTAAACCTTCACTAACATTCCAAGTACATTAAAATAATATTATTGTGACTGGATACAAGGCGGGAATACACAACATGACAGAGTCTGTAGCACACAAAGTAAACCTGTGTCAAAGTGGCTACAGAAATACAACATACATAACCCTGCTCCTCATACACACGGATCAAACATTGGAACAGGCAGAGACATGTTGGGAAATAAACAAAGTAATTTGAGTAACTTTTCTATCAAAACTTTGTTCCCACATTGTTAAATATGATGATTTTCCTTCCTGTTGTCTATAAATTAAATTGTGTTATCATGGGCTTAGCGGTTGGCCAGACAAAACAATTCATTTCCAGCAGACTCTAGGAAACTCAAAATGAATTATGTGGCTATTTTGTGTAAAAAAATTGATGATTAACAAACTAATAAATGGAAGTTGCAGCCCCAGCGCGTTTCTCAGATTCTCCCCATGTAGCAACACATACACAGAAGGCAGCCATTTAAAACTATAAACATATGCAGTTCTTCTTCTATAAAAGGCACTGAAAGGAAATATAAAATAAAAACTCAATTAACCGATTGCAAAGTTGGAACTACATTTTTAATTTGCAGCAACAACTGTTGCTTGTCATTTTTCTTCTGTATAGTCGCAAGAATGCGATGAGACAAAACAACTGGGACGAACATGCAGTGTGTATGAAGGAGTATAAAAAACGTAAACAGATACATACGGAGAAAAGATGTACCAATCACAGGCAACAAGGGACCAATTAAAAAAAGGTAAAGCTGTTGAACTCTTTCAAGTTGAAAATCTCATGTTAAAAATACCTCCAAATAAAATACAAAATGTAGCAAATTTGAACATTTAAGGCAACAATTAGAATTTGAACCTCTGTTAAGTGCATTGTGTGATTCAATAAAGTATTATTTTATAACAAATCAGACATTGTACATGAACTTATAGGTTCAATTAAGACAACGAAAATGATCGGCAGGACTATTCTTTACAGAAATATATCAATTTGTTTGTTTTTTATCTTGTTACGGTTTGCTTTACACTTACACATGTGTTTGCTTTGATTGCTTGGTAGACCAACCACTGTGCTCCTTTTGACTTGAACATGTAAAATACAATATATTAGTACTTGTAACACTTTATGGTTTCATTTCGGAGGCCAAAATGTCTCCCGCTCTCAGCTTGTATGATAAAAAAAAATAAAAAATATGTTTTCCACTGGATACATTATGGCACAGATACATTACTATTTACAGGTATAATATGGTTTTTGGTGTCAAACGAAATGGGCCTCTCTGCGCTCAAGCTCCTGCATCTGCCGAGGTCGCAGTCTTTGGTAGACGGGTTTGGTCTCGCTGGGGCTGAGGTCCTCGGGGCTGCTGGGGGGAGGGGACTGCGGGGGAGAAAGGCTGGCGAGGGTCGAGACCCCGGGGGCTACGACGCTGCCGGTGGGGTCCACGACGCTGCCGGTGGGGTCCTGTGTCTGTGGGGGGCTTGCTGGGGCAGAGGGCAGGGTGACTACCTGGGCGGAGTGGGTGGGGGCGAGCGATGAGGTGGTGGTGGTCACGGTTGTAGTCCGGTTTGGAAGCGTCCTGGCTCTGCTGCTCATGGACACGGGGGGCTTATAGAAAGTCCCAGGGGGCGGCTGCAGAGTCCGCGGCGCCCTTAGCGTCAACATTTGGGTCGGTGAGATGCACGACTTACCGACCGAATAGTCTGCGTCGTTTTCCCTTTTAGAGGTCCAGCCAGGCTTGACCGACGCTGTGTAGGGGGGGTTGATGGAGAATACCGTGCTCGCACCGCATGTGGCGGGGGTCACGGAGGCAGTGGTCGCCGGGACCGCCGCCGTTGCCTTCACAGGTTGTACTCCAGAGCAGGCAGACGGCAGGTTGGCCACGATCATGGCAGTCCTGGGTGTAACATCATAGTGCTTGTACTTCCT
The DNA here is from genome assembly GCF_949316345.1 of Pungitius pungitius. Classification (NCBI taxonomy): domain Eukaryota; kingdom Metazoa; phylum Chordata; class Actinopteri; order Perciformes; family Gasterosteidae; genus Pungitius; species Pungitius pungitius. The sequence goes on from NC_084914.1 coordinate 6,047,724, forward strand.
GTCCCACGTCCTCCTCTGCACTGTCTGTGTGTCAAAGAAAGGAGTGATGTAGTAGGTGCTGACCCTCGACGAGCCACTGTGGTGAGCCTTATCCGGCTCTGGGATCTCCTGTATGGTTTCAGAGATGGAGTCCCGCTCAGCGGAGCTCGCCTCATCTTTGGTGGCACCGTTGCGGTGATTCCTCTCGCTGATCTGGGCGGGGTTGGGCAGGCGTTCTAGCGGCATGCTGATCGGTCGAGACACCTGTCTGCTGCGCTGGGCGCGTAGCTGGACCCTCGGCGCCACAGCGGTGGCGGAGGGAACGGTGGTGCTGGGGCGGCCAAACACTAAGGTCGACCTCTGGACGTCTCCTTCACTTGGCGACGGCTTCCCGTTGAGTCTGTCCAGGGCAGAGACCTCTGCGCTGTTTGCTCCCGGCTGCACCTCGTCCATGATGTGCGAGGACGGGATTACTGAGGAGTATCTTTTGTACACTTTGGAACTCTGGAAGGGACACAATGAACATTTAGATTACAGTTCCAATAGTGTGACATGAGAGCGGCATTTTCACACCCTGAAATCCCTCCTCACCTCTTTGAAGTCCATGAGGGAGGCGGAGTGCCTGCTGAGCCGCTGCAGCTTCTCTAAGGGGGTGAGTCTGGGCGACGCCTGGCCAGTGACGGCGTTATCAGAGTTGCGCAAAGGCGACACGTCAAAGACTGTCTGAAAGTGTCGCACCAGCAACTCCACCATCAGGGCCTGGTAAGGGTAGTCTACCAGGGACGAAAGGGACACCTCAGCGTCTGCCAGGCGCGGCTTGACCAGCGTGGGGCCAAAGATAATGCCCAGGTTACTCGCCGTCATCTTGTTCTCCTCGGCCTGCTCCGTCACTCTGCGGTAGTCGAGAGTGAGCATGAGCTTCGTTAGTGAAGGACTTATCCATGGTACCGTTTAAGTATTTCATCTGGCTTTGTTAGGAACGGTGTATCAAGTCAAGACGCAGCTAACAATACGAAGCATTCCTTGGACGTGACCTGATCAAAAAGTCACTGTAAATACAATTCATTACAGCAAATACGCTAGAAAACCATGAGATTTTAAATAAAGGGGCCCAGCGAAATGAATGAAGTAAATATTGGTGTTGGTGTGACTATGAATAGAGCGTGAGTTGTATGTTCTTTGTGCCACTTCCTCTGTGTTAAAGGGAAGTCTCCGTTTCCCCTTTTATGTTTTTGTTACAGTGAGAGACAGACGAGAATAGTATGGACTAGCTCTGGGTGTTGGTTTACAGCCCTTACCTGTTTAGGTGCGCAATTAGGAAACGCAGAGTCTTGTAATTGGCTGTAGGCAGCTGGCGGAGAAGGTCTCTGATCTTGAAAATGACCCTGTTGAGCTGGATGCTCGCCTCCCCCTTCTCCCCCAGCGGGGTGCTCTGCGTTTTTTTAGCCTCCTCAACAATCACTCTCTGGCACTCTTTGGCCAAGCCGATAATGTCGTTGTAGTATCGATACAGGATCAATGGCTCTGGTAACTGTACACAAAAGGGCATCTTTACTGAATAAAACGTTAATTTAAGGCACATTAAATGGAATGAAAGCCAAAAGCTTACCAACTATTCCCCAAACTTAAAGCATTCATGGCTTCTCTGTTTCAATAGGCTATTTTACAATAAAGACTTTAAAATTCTGAAATACTATAACACCGAAGACGTTCTCAGATTAACATAAGTGACCCAGCTGTTTATCATAACCTTCTGAGTGAGAATGTATCACCCACCTGTCTCAGGTAGAGTTTGAGGACGTTGCTGATGTCATGGGGTGAAAGGTCCGACAGCTCAACCAAGTCCTTCCCATTTTCAAACGCCTGGCAAAGCTTCTCGACACGCGATTTGGCCCCATTCACACGATAAATCCCCTGTGAGGAGACAAAAAAAACCCCGGTACTTGGATTGGTACATTTTTACTGTAACAGATCATCACGGCGCATCAAACAAGTAAACAAAACTATGTTTTTTAAAATGAATTTTCTAAAGTGTACCACCTAATAAGTACTACAATCCCAGGTGCAACATGAACCTTAAATAAAGGTCACCTTGATGTTGAGGGCTCGACTCTCAATCTCAGACGTGCACTTCTTGATGATGAAAGGGATTCCGTCCATGCTGTTCTTTGATGCTTGGGCAAAGTCAATCCCAAACAGCTGTAGTCTGCCCTGCAGCTTTTTATGGCCACACTGGATAGCAAGCGTCTCTAGACACTTCTTGTGGCAGGCCAGCGAACACTGGCAACAAAACGGACACAGTTAAATAAAGAAAATGGAAAGTAGCCGATTGAAACAAATAAAACATTCAGGATCTGTTCGTCTCTTGTTTTGGTTCAGCAGAAAAACAAGACAGCGGTCAACTGGTAACACAATACATTTATTATTATTATTATTTCTACTATACACGCACATGTTGAGAAAAGCCTGCCATCACGCATAATCTACTCTGTAAACAAACACACAACGCCATTATACATTTTAAAGCCCAATGGGAAACTTTGCAGATTTTCCACCTGGCTTTGTATGGTAGCAATTAGAGAAGTACGCGCACTCCGGGCTACGGCAGCGTGGAGGGAGGTGGGACGTTATTCATCTGCATAGCTGCATTACAAAGCAGTTTGGAAATTGCCAAAGTTTCCGCTTGAGAAAGAGTATTTACACTGTACCTCCTCACACTCGGCTCCATGGAAAACCACCAAACTGTCACACTCTCTGCACTTGGACGGGGCGCGTAGTTTTCTCAGCTTATGGGTTTGGGCGGCTTTGGACATCTGAGCATTCCGGAAGGGACCTGGAGAACTGGCCGTCTCCGTCACCATCTCTGCCAAACCTGAAAAAATCAGAGCCGCTGATGAGATACAGGTGACTTCATGCTGACTTCCTGTAATGGAACTGGAACTCTGTGAGAACGATTTGAAAAGTGACCAACATAAAAAAACACATCATGAAATATTAAATAGAAGTGTAATTATGATAACGAAATAGATCTGGACATATGAAGGTCATTTTGTGCTCATAAAATACAGAGAGACACACATAGTTGTGTGTTCTTATTATTCACGCACAAATGTCCATACACAGGATTTATTTTTATTTAAGTGCTTGAAGAGAAGGCCACATAAACAACACCAATATGAAGACACGCACATGCGCGCGCACACACGCACACGCACACACACACACACACACACCATTGTCCGAGGGCGGCTCTCTCTCATCCAAGTCATCAGCAGAAGACATGGTCCCAGTGGAGGGAGTCCTCGGCAGCCGTCTTTTGAAGACACCTGCGCACATATTTATAAATAGCCATGAAGAGACAGTAGTGCTCTACATACTGTATGTAGGACATTGTGTGTTGGAAGTGTCACAGTTTCAAAACTTTGGCTCACAGGGCTGCAAGTAGTTTCAGCCACAAAGGGAACTGCCCTCATTCAATTCAAAAATGATAGTACACTGCAGTGCGTGACTCTAGTGCACTAATAAGGAAGTTACTCTAAAAGAAGAAACACTTCATGAAGACCGACATCCTCCTTTAGTTTTTATTTGTGTTTTCTGTGCACCGCTGCAGTTAGAAGATCCAAAATATCTTTCATGAATTAAGACAAAAAGGTTTAAAATGAAATCCTCTTACCTGGACTGGCAGTGGGGGAGTCCATGGATCTTGACTCGCTGCTGCCTCCAGCACTCTCTGAGTCGCTGCACATCGCGCCCTGGCTGCCTTGACTGCTTGAGGCCCAGGTTCTCAAAGTGGTCTGGCTTCTCAGGGCTGCGTGAACACATACAGACCACCAAGTCACACAAAAAGCAGGATAATAAACCAAGAAAGACGACACAAAGATATTCTGGACTCATGACGAATAGGCAGCATGTGACTGTATTCTAGTAACGCCGTTTTTTCCCATGAATTAGAACACATCTGACCCCACTGCTCTCCAACCTTTAGAAACAATTTTGGGAATCATGCAGTTTCTAAATGACTGTACATGCATGCTGGGTAAAAGCATCACCCAAAAGTAGATAGTTTGCTGTTATTTATAGAACTTGTAAATACAAAAGCCATCATTGTTTGACTTGCCACCCTTTGAGTTCTCATTAGACTCGTTAACGGCTGAGCGAGCACCTTGTATGTCCGTGCTGCTGTTGGACATCCGCTGGCTGATCTTTGCAGGCAGGTGGAGGGGACTGTCCGCTTCGTCGCCGCTCAACACGTCGCAGGAGGCGATGGATCCCTGAGATAAGTTGCCGTGGGAGGAATGCATGCTGCCCACGGACCTTTTGTTCAACACAAACCTGGGGAATTGAAGCCAGCATTTAACGTTTCGATTGGTAAGGATATTATCCTGTATTATTAATTCACACACGTGTTCTCTGCAGGAATTTGACAAGATTATTGTCCAGCAACTCAACAATTACTATCAACAAGCACTGAGAATTTGTAATGAATGGGCAAGGTACTAAAGACAATGAAACGACTTCATCACAACACACGTATATGATCATGATCTCTGCTGTATTAAATAGAAAATTCATTCAATTGGAAATAAAACATGCCATGCATCCGGGTGCAGATTTGTCCATTACAGGCTTACCTAACAAAGCCCACTTTATTTGTTATGAGGCATTTCAAAGAATTTTCAGTAAAGGAAGTTGGGCTTTAGCTGTAACTAAGTAGGAAAGAGAGGATTAGGAACAGAAACTGAACTCAGACCGCTGAAACCCATAAAGTTACGAACACGCTTCACAGTGCAAACTTGTGTCAAGGACTGCATTTACACCGTTAGCCACAAAGTGTTTTTCAATCAAAGTCAACACTTGTGGTTTAGACTGCATTGTACCTAGTGACAACAACACCATTGTCTTACCATCTACCGTAAACTAAGAAAGTGAAACGTTGCTTGTGTGTGTGTTTGGGGGGGGGGCAGGGGGTCGCTCTGCCACTGCGTTTGCAATCTAAGTAGAGTCTTAGCGACAGATCAAACCCAGAGCCAAACTCTCACGCTCACAATCTCCCCTGCTGCATTCAGCCTACGCCACAGATATTTCCTGAGGAAACAAACGAATTCAACACGCATTCCGTCTCTCCTTGATTCTCTCTCTCTGTCTCGTTTCCTCTGACTCACAGATAGCTTTGCTGGAGCGAGAACCAGAGCATGCACCATCTCAAAATGAATTTGTAATTTCTTTCAACACTCTCTTAACATTGAGTGCTTTTACATGCAGCACTCTGCCCTGTATAGTTTTAACTACAATGAAGTATAGAATTGTAGAAAGCAGATTTTTATAAATACCATCTCCAGAATGGTAAGATTGAATAAACAGTACTTGGTACCTGGTATTGTCAGAGGAGGTGGAGTCTAAGTGCACACGTTCTTTGGGCAGATTTCTGGGCAGATTCCGGACGAACTCAGCGTAACATTCTCCCGGTTCATACAACTTGGTACTCTCGCTGAGGGCCTGGTAGTGGGTGGGGAGCGGCGCGCTCTGAGCCTGCTGCATCTGAAACCAGTTCACTGTCACCTGAGGAATGACATGATCATTTAAAGTTAGTCATTTCTGTGAAAAACAAGTTTATAAACCAGTCCAATCTTAAAAATGAGTAAAGTGCATGACAAATGGCTTGGTTCAGCATAGCATTGGAATGCATTTCTTTCAGCCTTATCCTTGCACATTTATTTTACTGACCTTCTATTTAATCTAAAAAATTCAAGCTAGAAACATTTTTTGTTTGTAAGTTGTAAAACACACGAAGCACAAGTAGCACGTTAGGGTACCGGCCCGAATTAGTCATTTTTTGATCATATAAACGTTAATTTAGTAGTACTGTAGGTGTTTCCTCCTAATTCAATTAAAAAATGGTTGTCAAAGTGTTGTGAATCTGTTTACTATTCATCATGAATCATAGTTATGAGATATCTGTATAAAAACAACATTTGTTACTGCCAAACGCTATTATTATGTCCTTTGCACTCACAGCCTTTAATGTGAGGTCACACTGGAAGACCATCTCTCGGATTTGTGTGAGGATGGTGCTCTTGGCGTTGGCCAGATCCATTCTCCTGACGCCTGCGTCAGCCATACAGGTTTGGTACTGGTCCCGGGCTTCTTCCGCCTGATCACACCAATGAAAGACGAGAGTAGCGTGAGGACGTGGATGAAATATAGATAAAAAGGCCAAATGCGATATGTGCGGGAATTCCGGAGTAGCGCACAGCTGCATAGACAGATTTTGACAACAGGAGACAGAAAAACATGTTGATATGAATTGTCCTTGTGTGGCCGACCTCCCCTATTAATTGAAGTTAATATATGCCAATTCCTTAATTTTTTTCCCCCCCCATATCTTCTCCCATGGCCACCTTCTGCAGAGCGTCCTCTTCCAGCTTCCTCTTCTTCTCCAGCTGTTTGTTAGCAGCATTGGACTGCTCCTCCTGGGAGCGGTTGGTGGATGAACGGGCTTTCTGGTACTCCTCGCGCCTCTGGCCCTTCAGTACTCGCGCCTTGCGCACGGTCGCATCTGCCTCTTGCTGCCAGAACCACACAGATTAAACACAGAGGCCCAGGTGATCAAAATGGGACATTGTTGTGCAACGGTTATCGTCAATATAACCAGGCGCGCATTTTTGGTTTACTAAATCCCGGATGGGAAGTGACAGAGTAAAATCTGCACTAAAAAAAAAGCTGCAATGATCTCATGCTGATAGAGTGCATCTAGTAGTGGGAATTACATACCATTTTTTTTTGTTCCCTCTGCCACTGCTCCTTGAGGTCTTTCCTCAACTTGTCGAGTTCATTTTTACGGGCCAGAAGAGGCTAAGAGGAGAGGAAAGGTCAACAGTTACACTCAGGGCGATCCCACCCAAGGCGACCTGTCTGCTGTGTGGGCCACAGTCGTCTCCTCCTCCTCCTCCTCTTTACGCTCACCTGTATGAATTTATTCGTCTGCAGAGCCGTTGCAGTTTGAATGAGCAGCTGATTGGATTCAATGTCGTTCTTGAATGTAGAAATGTAGACCTCGCTGAATGGCATAAACACCTTGGACAACAGAATAAAGAAATTAGATTCATGAGAATGTTTATTTTAACAAAGAAAGCAGGTAACACTGCTATAATAATTATGATGAATATTGATAGTAAAAAGGATCTTATGTTACCTGTTGACTAACCAACTGCTTAGCAGAATCAGCCATTTTTGCATAGCTTTTGGCATACTCCATATCTGAAAGAAAAGAAAGAGGAATTATTTATTACTGTAATTGCTGTCAACTAATGATTAAGTTTTCATTTGTAATTTTTTTCCCCAGTGTTTTTATGTTTTCAGTGTAATTATGTATGGCTTGTCTAAAATTGGTAAAACTCATTATGGTCACATTACATTGCAGTATTTTAAATATACCTTGCCTGCAGGGAATGAAGAGGGAGGACTGAGTTTCAAGAAGCTTACCTTCTGGTATAAAGGGAGTAAAGCCGTTATTTCAAACCGGCTGAGCTGAGGGGTCTCCTTTGACGACCACATCGCCACGAATAAATGACTCTTAAGTACCTTAAAAGTGTTCTGTCGCTTCTGGACCCTAACCTCAATTAGCAGTAAAAAGACTTAAAATGACGCAGCGGTCCATTTGCAAAATGTTGCTTCATTCGTTCAGGGCAAATAGAATTTACATAATATCTTGTTTTCAAAGTGCACTGGAGCACAGGGTGAGGTGCATTTTTATAGCCGTTTAGAAGTGATCAATCATCACATTCTTTACCACAATATCTCTCATAATGTCCTATTGCAATAAATTCTTTTGCAACCCAGCGCACTGTCAATGTCTCACCCATTGCCAGCCGCTTCTCCATCCAGGCCAGGAGGTCTTTGATATATTTGGACCAGGCTTTGGCGTAGAGAAGAGCTGACTCCACACCGCTGTCATTCTTCAAGAGGGTCAGGTCAACCTCTTCCTCCCGCGTGAGCGACACCTCCGGGCCTGGAGAGTGAGCAGTGGAGAGACGCAATCTCAAGTCAAAGTAAATCAAAACACCTGGCATCGACAATATCGAAGCGTTGGATTTATGCGTCTCAGATCTACTATCCCAACAGACATGTGTGGGAGGTAAATGGAAAAACACGTCCAGGTTAGAGGTGCACAGCGTAGGAGGATATGAAAGTGCCGGGCATCTTCTCAAATCGTCCGACGGCATAATGTTCTCTTAGTGGTCCCACTGTGATGCACATCTCCCTCAGCCACTCGCCATCTGATTTTACACAAACCCCATGTGTTTCCCATCCCACACGGAACTACTCCGAAACAGGCAAGGAATGTCAGATATGTGGCCAGAGGAGGGGAAAACGAGCAGCTAGTATGAAAAAAGCAGCAGAAATAACAGGGGTGGAAACAGAGGCTTAGGGTGGGTCCACCTCAGGCATTCGAGAGTCCAGAGTCCTTAACCACTTGGCCAAATCGCAAGCTGACACTCTTGGACGCCCCAGGGGGCTTACGAACTGACCGTTGCATCGCTTTTTAAAAGGTGGTGCCTTTTATAGCCATTACACTTCGTGATCCATTTATTTCATACCCACGTCGCTCAGAGGTAATTAACAGATTGTGAATAACACTTACCCACAAGGTCATTTTTCTCTGAAGCGTATCCCTCAGGATCCACGGAGAGGTTGTCAAAAGACTGTGAAAGGGACATTTCAGATTATAAGGAGGCAATAGCAGACGTGCAATCAAAGTCAGACATCAGAAGCAGCAGGATTTTCAACACCCCAATTAAGAACAGAAAGCATGTCTTTGAGGCTTTTTTAAATGGAGGCGTGGTAAAATTGCTGCTTTAAACGCACCCGTTTGAAAACTAATATGTTGGAAAACAAAGGCTTAAAAAAAAAAAAAAAAAGAAGAAGACGCAAGATAGCTGGCCCCAAAGCTGGGAAAGAAAATCTCACCCTGCTTCTCCTGGTCTGGGGGGTCCCCAACCCTGAGCCACTGTCCACATCTCCCATAAGGAAGTCAGAAACTCTGAGGGGAAGATGTGCAAACATGTGTAAAACAATCTGATATGGTCGACCACGTAGTCCAGTAACTAACAAAGCGCTTTAGGAGATCACTCCCATTAAGAAACAGATGGCAGATTTACAATTTAAAACAAACAAAAGGCATACATAGCAAGTAACTAAATATTCTAGATTAGAGCTATACAAGCATTGTACTCACACATTGCCGAACGTGAATGCCAAAGTGTCGATGGATGCATGTATCTCGCCAAATATAGTTTTTGTGTATTCTTGGTTTGCTTCTTTGAAGTTAACGGCTGTGGAGAGAAATAAAAAAAAACACACATACTCAATCAGTCAACAACTACATTCACACATTAAGGGCGGTATGAAGCTAAGTGATGAGGTTCCAACAAATAAAGCATACACAGGGACAATAGATCAAAAAATGAACAGATTTAATCCATGCGATTGGCATCAGAGCATTGCTATTTTTTCTATAATAAGCAGAAACAGAAGTCAGTGTGAAATGATTTTCTCATACGGGGCTGAAGTTGTCGCAAATAAATGTTGACGTTCTCCTCAATGACAGACAAAAAGTTAACTCAGGGTGTGGTTACACAGGGTCATGCGGACAACTATGAAAACAGCTTAAGAACCCACAAGCATTCGTGCCAAAGTAGTTTACGGTCAATGACATGCTCCCTCTATGTCTTCCCATCCAACGACAAAAGGTCTTCTTCTGGATACATTTGAGGTTCTTCAAGGATGTTTGTTCAAGGACCAGTCAGAAACAACCCAAAAGTCTCCCTCTTTGGTTCCAGTGTGTTACGATCGCATGAGCAGTCTTCCACGTTGATAATGCACAGCTCAAACCCATTCGAGACGTCCACGTAGCTTAGAACTAGGCCATCAAAGTGTCAGAACTCTTCGATAATGTCTGCACAGACCTTTTGCCATAAGGGAGCGGTCTACTCAGCAAGAAGACGTTTGCAGAGAGCAAGCGGAGGACCAAGAGACACCGTGAAATCCAACTAAGCCGAGTACTTCCTGTCTGCCCGCAACAGGAAACACTCACACAGCTTGAGTTCTGTGACTTGTAATACTATACGCTACTGTCACGACGCTTACCTTTTCTCCCCCCCCCCCCCGTCACCTGGCGTCGTTGTCTTGTAACCGGTACCAGAAATAATAAGCTATAAAAAGTTCCATTTTCCAGTTTGCTTTTCTAGCTTTTGTGCCTCCATTTTCTCTTCAGCAAAGAGCAAATTGGGCATGCTGCGGTGTGGAGGAAAACCCGCGATCCAGAGAAACGAAAAGAGGGGAGACAGAGAGGCAAAAGCCTCCCTGCCGTGCACCTCCCTGGCCATGAATGCTAGCGTACAACTCTGTGCTGACTTCTTTCTTCCTCAGGACATCCTGTGGGTCTCATAACAATGATTCCAGAGCTCTGCCCCCCCCCCCCCCCCCCCGTCACAATTGAAATATGGAAACTGCATCATTTACGTACAGGGGCCATTGTTTTTACACAGTTGAGCCATAACGGCAATCATTAGCTCCTAAAAAATGTGAAACTCCTATCTTACTACCATCTTTGACATGCCTTAAGAAGAATTAATTAGTACTAAAACATAAAAGAACCTTAATAATTGTTGGTGTCCACTATGTATCATTATTATTTGTTACATAACAGCATGATTAATTAGATCAGGTCTATCTGATAGGAGCAGACAAACAAAAACACACCTTGGCAGAAAAAAGCCTCCTCTGTAACAAAGTGGGACATTGAGGAAGTTAACACTTTTATTGCAGTGGCTTGCAGTAGTTCTGTAGGAGGAGGAGAAATGTACACTCTCTCAAAATGTGACCAGGAAAATATCTTTTTAGTCTGGGTGTGTAAAAAAAACAACAACGCATAGACGATCGAACTATCGAATAAGTGTCCAAGTGCAGAACGAGTCCCTCTGCATCGTAGAGCTGAGCGTTGCAGATTGTGTTATTTATGTTTTCCACTTAATGGAGAAGTCAGGTGGAGAAAAAACAACAACAGGTGGACAGTCTGATGAAAATAGATATGCATCGGGAGACTGGCATCAAGAACTGCGAAGTCGGGTTAGTTATCGTTAGCCACTTGTAGCACCGTGCTAAGAGCATAGCGACCTTCGGGACATTTAAGGTATCAGAAACATAAACCGCCCATTTTATAAGACGCTCTCATGCATGCTGCATGGACGGACCAGGGCACTACAGTCCTGCTCATACCACAACAGACAGTTCCAAACATTGGAAGAAAAGAAAATGATTACAATGTTTACGTGGTCTGTTCAAATGTGATCGTATCAACTGGTAGGTTTAGCAAAATAAAACGAATATTATAGAAGACAAATTACAATCCGTTAAACTTGCTAACTCCAGCTCTTGCGCTTTGTGCAAAATCGCTGTTGATATTATTATTCATATCTAATATGCCTACATTTTCCATGTCGGCAGGTATGTTCGGCTACCAGTAGTATACATCTACAAAATTTCTGTGCAATGTATAAATGGTATTTGAAACTGGTTAGCCAACTATTTGCTTGGAGAGGGAGGGAGGTTCATTCTTTCCAGGAAATTCCCGCAGTTCTAATCGCCACAGGTGTCATCAAAGAGCAACAGGGGTGAAGAGACGACACACTTTAAAGACCCTGGGGCGCACGAGGCCTGTTATCATCCGAGCCTTTGGGTCCTCGTCTGCGCTGTCTCGCTGATTCATTCCTCTGTCGGGGCCTCTCCTTTTGAGTCCTCCTCTGGCCCGCGCTGTCTGCGGCCATATTGCGTTACCCGAGTCCAGCCCCCGGCATGTGCGTTGATGTAAGGCCCCCCCCTTGTGGACAGGCACATTTTCCAAATTTAAACGTGTCAACTCGATATGCACCTGCTGTCCTTACTGCAAGACAGGGCTTTCCCTGTGCAAATAGGAACAATGGAGCAGCAGACGTGCTGTGGTGTGGCGTCTCTCCCGTTTGCTATGTGCATTGTAAACATTGTCGAAGCGCTACTCAGCGGACCACAAAGGCAGACGTGCATTCTTGGGCATTCCTGAGGGGTAGGTCACAACTCGAGATATGCAGATAGCATAGGTAGGTTGGCACACACCTCATGAAAAGAATGAAGACTGAAATGTGCTTGACCAGCGAGGCGGGGGCCTCCGCGCCCGCTGAGATATGGAATGAAAATTACGGCCGCTTCTGCCGTAGAGATTCCTGTGTGCAAGTTCGGTTGGCTTGCAGAGGATCACATTTCTAGTCAGACTCTGTGGGTTGGGGTTCTTTTTTTTCCTGTCGTATTCATTCAGGGATCCGGATAGAGATCTACTGCTGGAGGAGTAATAATTCCTAATGCAATCCAAGCCAACTCTGACCAGGAACCAAACGACAGAGCATTACTAGTGGG